>NC_133504.1:99790151-100093181 GCF_049354715.1 Callithrix jacchus | reverse complement strand
CTGAGAAAAAGCTAAAGGAAATCCTCCCTGAAAAAAAGAAAATATGAGACAAAACATCAAATTATGTCTATAATTTGTCATGAGCAATATTCTATATTTGATAAAACTTATTAGGCATGTCAGGAGATAGAATAAAAAAACAGAAAACTAAAGAATAATATAAGCATATCCAAAGGTGAATCTGAGTTGCAGTTATCTATCATAGATTTTTAAATAATAAAGAATAAAATGCTTAATAAAATTGTTGGCAAGATCAAGAATCTCAGTATGTAACAAGAATTTATAAATAATAACCATATGTAAATTATAGAATTGAAAATGTTAACATTTAAATTTAAAATTCAATAGATGTGTTTAACCACAAACTGCTAAAGAGAGGATTTTTGAACTAAGGAGAGATTATTGTAAAATATACAAATTGAAGTTCAAAAATAAAAGAGAATCTATAATATACAAAAGAGCATACAAGACACGAGACACAATTTAATATCTGTAATTGCATTTGTATAATAAGAGAAGAGAGATGTTATAGAAGCAATATTTGAAAAGATAATAAATGAGAAACTTTCACAGCCAATAGAAAGATATCAACTTACACAATCTAGAGCATTAACAAACACCAAGGAGGATTGGGGCAGGAGATAGGAAAATCTAAGAACATTAGAGTAAAACTGACCTTTTTTAAATGCTAAAAGAAAAGTCGTAAAAGCAGTCAGATAAATAAAAGACATTATTTTCAAAGGAAAGATACTTTATTAGAAACTATGGAGGGTAGAAGACAATAGAAGGACATTTTTTAAATACCCAAAAAAAATATGCCAATCTGGTATATTCAGCAAAAACCTTCTTCAAAAAAGAAAATGAAATAAAGATGTTTTCAAACAAACAACTGAGAAAACTCAACAACAGCAAACCTGTGCAAACATACATGTTAAAAGGAGTTCATTAGACAGAAGACTAATGATCCAAAGAGAAGCACAGAAATGAAAGAAGAAAAAAAAAGAACAATGAAATAGTTAAATATGAGGGTAAATCAAAATAAAAATATCTTAAGTAATGATGACAATAATCTCTTGTGGGGTCAATAGATACAGAATTGAAAATGGTAACAATAATAAGGTTTTAAATAATATGAAATCGTTTAAAAATCTTTGCATTGTAAAGAATGTACTACATATTGATAACTAATAAAGATTATAAGTTAAGTCAATGGACCATTTCTCTCCACCATAACAAGATATATAATAGAAGCAAAAGTATAATTTGTGAGATGAAATTAAAATTAAGACATTATTGTACAAATTGCTTTTCTACACAATCTACTGATGAATTAATAATCCTAAATGATGAATGTTCTACACCAGCACTCTCTAATAGAAATATAATTTGAGCCATAAAAGTAGTTTTATTTTTCTAATGACCACATAAAAAGCAAACAGATGAAAATAATCTTAATGGCATATTTTATTTAACCCAGTAAACCTTAAATATTATCATTTTAACATGTAATAAATACAAAATATTATTAATGATATATTTTCTACCTTTTTAATAAAACTGTCTTCAAAATCTGGTATTCATTTTAGACTTACAGCACATTGCAGTTTGGAATAGCCACATTTCAAGTGCCAAATAGTCACGTGTGGCTAGTGGCCACCATCATGAACAGCAATAGTCTATTCATATAGATGGTATCTATATCAATTGATCTACTACTCTGATAAGCAGTTTAATGATATATCAGATATTAAACTTTATAGTTTATTACTTTAACAAATAATTTTCTGTTTAGAATTTAGTTCTCCAGTAATTAAAATGATCTTAGTAGTTTCCTCCTGAAATACAAAGCCATTTAATGGTGTGGGTACTGAAAAGAAAAGAAATTTTTTTCTGGGAAATAATAACATCCAATTTTTCAAATCCAGTCTCATCTTACAAAAACCTCAAAGTCTAAGCCACTGTTACAGTCCTTATTATTCATTCACTGTATAACCCATAGTTCAATATATATTAACTCTTTATATAAGCAAATTGACTTTTAATTCAAACCTGCTTGATAATGCAATTTGATCAAAACGTTTACATGCTAAAATCAGATGTAATCCTACAACAACTGACTAAAGCATAACATTATAAAAATTTATAAAAATACAATAGCAAAGACCTGGAACCAACCCAAATGCCCACTGATGATAGGCTGGACTAGGAAAATGTGACACATATACACCATGGAATATTATGCAGCAATCAGAAATGATGAGTTCGTGTCATTTGTAGGGACATGGATGAAACTGGAAAACATCATTCTCAGCAAACTGACACAAGAACAGAAAATGAAATACCGCATATTCTCACTCATAGGCGGGTGATGAAAAATGAGAACACATGGACACAGGGAGGGGAGTACTAAATGCTGGGGTCTATAGGGGGGAAAAGGGGAGGGCTAGCGGGGGGGGGAGGGAGCTCGGGAGGGATAGCCTGGGGAGAAATGCCAAATGTGGGTGAAGGGGAGAAAGGAAGCAAAACACACTGCCATGTGTGTACCTATGCAACTGTCTTGCATGTTCTGCACATGTACCCCAAAACCTAAAATGCAATAAAAATTTTTAAAAAATTTATAAAAATAAATTTGTATTAAAAAAATAGGTTAATTAAAAAGCAACTCACCTGATTAAGGTAACTATTTTATCTTGGTATTAAAGGTAAATGAAAAACAAACTTTATAAAAATGGAAAGATCATGTACTGGCTATTCTTGACCAGATTAGCACTTATTTCTAGAAGAATGCAGATTGCCTTCTACTATAATCTAATAATTACACCTTGGGGCCATAAATGCAACCAATTTCTAGAAGAGGGATACAAATATACTGTTTACAGGAAAGAAAAATATTTTCTGACCAAAAGATTGTATGTGACAATTAATTTCCGGATTGTAAAAATGTAGTAACCATATAACTCACGGAGGACAGATATACTCACTGATATGGTGTGACTCTGTGTTCCCACCCAAATCTCATCTCGAATTGTAATCCCTATGTGTCAAGGGAATGACCTGGTGGGAGGTGACTGGATGATGGGTGCAGTTTACCCCATGCTGTTCTCTTCATTGTGACTGAGTTCTCATGAAATACGATGGTTTTATAAGTGTTTGGCAGTTCCTCTTCCCTCTTTCTTTCATACCACCCTGTGAAGAAGGTACTTGCTTCTCATTTGCCTTCTACCATGATTTTAAATTTCCTGAGACCTCCCCAGCCATGTGAAACTGAGTCAGTTAAACCTCTTTCTTTATAAATTACCCAGTCTTGTGAATTTCTTTATATCACTGTGAGAACAAACTGATACACTCACCATTTTGCCACCTCGGAGTTTTTGTTTGGATTTTTGTTCTTGAGTAGGAGTGGTTTCTTTATCAATCAAGAAAGAATTTGGCAGAGTTACATTAAATGTTCTCTTCAGAACTGTATGCCTTAAAAATGGACTGAGCTGTGGATATTAAAAAAAAAAAAAAAGAATAGTACATTTTAATTGTATCATTCATAAACTTTGAAACATTATTTTATATTAATCAATAATGAACTCATTAACATAAACTATCTAACCAACACCATTTATTGATATTTTAAATGTTTGGATTCCTAGGGCTAACATATATAAATATAATTTAAAATATGAAAAAGCAAAAAATAAAATAAAATATATAAAAGTTACAAATCGTGAATTTAATGCATGTTTGATACTCTTCTAAAAGTCATATATATTTGGTAGAGGCAAAAACCTTTGGTGAAACCTAAAATGTCTTTTTAAAAAAGAAATATGTATATTTTTGCATGTATTAATATCAAATAATTTTTATTCCCAAAATAAATTTTGCTTCCAATGAAAGCAGATATTGACTTTCCAGATGTGTCTTGTCTCAGCATGATTCCTTCAACAATATTTGTTAAATGCATATTATCTGCCTCTTTTGCTATGAACATGCAGTAACAAGATAAAGTCAATTTACATTTACCATTCAACATGCCAATGAAAACATCAAGAAAGAACAAAATTTGAAAGAACTTTTAAAACCATAACAAACAACAAACTCTAATTTCAATTGCTGTGAGGAATGTCCACAAAATTTCTTGCAAAAAGAAGCTGATTGAAGAATGAAGTTAATGGAATAATCATTCAATCAATATTTTTTGAGTGCTTCCTACATGATAGGTATTAGTCCTAACATAGCTATATCAATGATCCTCTTTTTTTCAATCTACCCTCCACAAGAACATCATATAATAGGATATATTTGAAAGTTGGAAATTGAGATGCATTGTTAGTAAGTACAAGTTGAGAATACTGCATTCTTAGATTTATAGTTTTTCATTACCTATCTTTATGTAATAGAGAGTTAGAGGTTTAAAGTCAGTTTCCTGTAGAAAGATAACTCATATATCTCAGTAGAAATTTGGACTCTGACATTTTCAATGTCATGGCTTGGAAATGTTACCTCCCCTTTATGAGCTTAGGTTTCCTCACTTTTCAAATGGAGTCAAAGCAATCTACTCTATATAGGTTTGGGGGTTATAATAATTGAGTTAAAGTATGGAAAGTAGTCTTTTATCTTGAAAGGCAATATAGCTTAGTGGTTAAAAGCCTGGACTTTTCATTGGTTGAAACCCCACTCTTGCCATCTGCTTTCTGTGTGTTCTCAAGCAACTTACTCAACATCTCTGTTCTGTGGCTTTCTAGTCATTGTTATTTTTCTTGAGACAGGGTCTCACTTTATTGCCCTGGCTGGAGAACACTGGCCCAATCTCAGCTCACTGCAGCCTCACCCTCCCAGGCTCAAGTGATCCTCCCAACTCTGCCACCCAAGTAGCTGGAACTACAGATGTGCTCCACCATACCCTACTAGGTGCATTGGTTTTTACATTTGGAAAGTGAAGATGCTAAAATAATACCTATCTTATGACATTTTTATGAGGATTAAATTTGTTAATAATGTATAAAGCATATCAAGCCTGGCATATCAAAACCATATGTGTCTATTACTATTATCATCCTCATCAACATCATCTTCTTGTGTAATGTCTCCCAATATGGAAATATTTGCATCAACTTAGTTAAAAATAAACTTTCATTCTTATAATGAGAGAAGTGGCAAATAGGACAGTTAGAATTTTCCCTCAGTCCAGCACTCTGTAAAGACATGAAAAGTTCATTTATGTAAAATATTTTAGCATATCATTAGGATAAAATTAAGAATGTTATTATTTCCATGATAAACTGAGAGAGCAGAGCCAGGGCCATCCACAGGTCCTACTGTTGGGAAGTTTCAATTTTGCAGATCCCTTCTTTTAAAAGCTTGTACAAACAGAAACATATCTACACAATTCCAATGCAAACAATGTAGCTAAAAGAAAAATAACATTAATTTGAAGATAAATTGTAAAGAGTCATCAATATTTATTTATAATATTAACAAAAATACATTTCAGAAAAACATACAAAATTGGAACTAAATAAAGTTTGTGGGGTAATCCCTAAATCATTAAAAAACATAAGGTCGGGCGTGATGGCTTACGCCTATAATCCCAGCACATTGGGAGGCCAAGTCAGGTGGATCGCGAGGTCAAGAGATCGAGACCATCCTGGTCAGCATGGTGAAATCCCATCTCTACTAAAAATACAAACATTAGCTGGGCATGGTGGCGCACGCCTGTAGTCCCAGCTACTCACTGAGGCAGGAGAGGCTGAAGCAGGAGAATTGCCTGAACCCAGGAGGCGGAGGTTGCGGTGAGCCGATATTATGCCATTGCACTCCAGCCTGGGTAACGAGTGAAACTCCATCTCAAAAAAAGAAAAAAACAAAAATCTAAAAAGAGCCTTTTGAATAACTATTGAACTAAAGAGAAATATTCATATAAATCCAATCACTTAGAAAAATAATACAAAAGGGAAAATCAACATTCATAGAACTATCCCCACGCTTTAGTCATAATCCGAAATATTTCATGATTTATAGAAGGAAAACTGGGCAACTTCCATTATTCTCTCTTCTTTTATTTATTCCATGAGTGAACATCAAGTGGATGTATATATCAGGCACCATACTAGGATCTAACAATAAAATTGTCAGCCAAAAATACATAATCCCAGGTCTCACAAAATCTATTACCAATAATGAGATAATCATAAAATAAATATAAAATAAAAAATTGATAAGAACTTCTAAAAAGAGGTACATGGAGACAAAATAAAAATGGACCAAGTAAAGATCAGAATCTTTATTAAGGAAGTGACAACTGAACAGAAATCTGAAGTAAAGATAGGATTTCATCAGGCAACAGTGGGGAACAGGGTCAGGCGAGGTACTCCAGACTCAGAGATCAATACAGGCAAAAATCCTGTAGCATGTTTTATTAACTCAAAGAAAGCTAATAAGCATGGAGTGGCACAGAACAAGGTAGGCATGAAGAGGGATGGTGCCAAAGACCTAGTAGGCCATGTTAAGGATTTCAGTGATGACAAATTAATGAAAGGCCATTAAAGTTTATTACAAAATTGGTAACAGATTATTGCTTTTTTGGAAAATCACTTATTATATTTTATATTAATGTTTTTATTGCATAAATATTAACTATCCTATATGTACTTATCTAACTACTAAAATAATGGTGGAGCTACCCATCCTGCTATAGCAGCCAGCATGTCTGACTGCACAATATCTGGACCCTACACTTACTCACACACCCTTTGCTGCTCCACACCTGACTCTTCCTTGGCAGGCATGGGATACAGGCCAGTAGTGTGAGCTGAGCACAGCTTGCCAGGCTGAGTGAGCAGAACGAGCCCAGTGGGTCTGAATAAAACTCAGGCAAAGTCAACACTGGCCAGAGGTTTCAGGCCAGAAAAGCAAGACCCCAAAGATCCTGCAACAATAGGATACTGATCTGTTGAAATTTTCAAAGAATTACTGCTTGACATAATAGGAACAGCAGTGGACTAAAGGGAGGGTAAGAATGTGAATTCAGGCCTTGTATCCTATCCCCAAACAACTTCTAAGAAAAAAATGTTGATTTCAGGAAGTTAAAAGTTTGCCATTCTTGAAATGAAGAATTAGTGTGGTATCATTGAGAATAATATACTGGAGTCTGACTACTATTGAGAGGTCCCAGGTTTCAGTCCTGGCACCATGCTCAGCACAAACTTAGAAGTAAGTATAGTCAACTTTGTTTCATACATAGGAATCAGACCAAGAGGAGACACTAGGACGTCTTTGGGAGCTAGAGAAGCAGAAGAGGGGTGGAGGTATCAGGCTTTATGTAGAGCAGAGGAAAGAAATGAACTTCTTCCGATACTATTCCCTGTAGACATTCTCTCAACACTTCTCCAAAGGCTCCTAGATCTGAAGGAGACTGGGACTGAAGATTGTTCTTAGAAAGGGTTAGAAAACTGAGATAGTACCACACATTATAAAGCAATATCAATATATAATATTTATGAATGAAATATGTAAATATATGTATTTAATAAAAAGGAAGCTCTCCAGGCTTAGAATAGGCATTTAATGTATAAGCTGGCATTTCGGTAAACAGAAAAAGGGTTCAAAAGTTGCCAGTACTGGAATAAGCAGTTTTGTATTTGTAAAAATGAATATATAGTATATCTTCATATTATAGGCCTATGCAAAGTTAAATGTTTAAATGTTAAAACAATCTGGAATATTAGAATAACTAAAAACAAATAAAAATGAATATCATGCCTAGGGTTTGTTTTAGGAATAGGTCCTGATTATATACAAAGAAGTATCAGAGATCATATTTATGTTATTGTTTTATATAATAAGAAAGCCAGTAAAGTCTTTCAAAATTTCTAGAAAGAATTTCTGACAATGTTTTAGAAATTATTCCTAATATAGAAAAAATAGAATGTTGCAACAAACATTAAATAAAGCTGGTATATTTGATTCTAAAACATGCCTACTGTTTACTATCAAAAATATGCTTACTACAGCACTTCAAGTCTCATGATAAAGCTACATTTATCAAGACAATGTGTTATTGGCTAAAAAAAGAAACAAACAGATTGATAGAAAAAAAGTCTAGATACAGGTCTTACAACCTTCACAAAAATTAGCTCAAAACAGATCAAAGATCTCAGTGTAAAATGGAAAACTAGAAAACTCCTATGAGATAACACAAAAGAAATTCTAGATGACCTTGTGTTTGGCAATGACATTGATACAGCAGTGGGACAGGAAATTGCTGGAGAGAAAGACAGGGCCCATAGTGAGGGCTCCACCCAGAGGCCTGTGCCCACAGACCTGGGTAAGAACAGGCATTTGTTTTTGTGCCCAAATATTGCATTTCCCAAGACTACCTTGTCCCACCCATCCCTATCCCATGCCTATTAAAACCCCAAGACCCTAACCAGAGGACACACAAGCGGTTGGACATCAAGAGGAACACATAGGCAGAAGGACACACCAGCAGACAATAGCAGATGCTGGCAGGCCATTGACCAGTGGAACAATGTGGAGTTTTGCTGGGGTGGTCAAAGGAGAGCCCAGTTTCTGAGCAGTCTTACTCCAGGAGGTAACCACCTCCCCACTCCATCCCCTTCTGGTTCCTTTCCTCTGCTAAGAGCTACTTTCACTCAATACAGCCTTACATTCACTCTCCAAGCTCATGTGTAATCCAATTCTTCCAGTACATCAAGGTAAGAAGCCCGGGTTAGGCCTCTGTCTTCATGATGAGCAGAAGGTCTAACTGAGCTTATAAATACAAGCCACTTATAGATGGCTAAACTGAAAGAGTCCACTGCAACACATGCCCACTGAGGCTTCAGGAGTTTTAGGCATTCACCCTTAGACACTGCCATACTAATGGAGCCATACTATTGGAGCCCCACAGCCTGCCCATCTACATTCTCCTCCTACAGGTTAGAGCAGTGGGGCACTGAAAAAGTGAGCCATTCCCCCAGTGCACATCTTGAGAGGGGAACAAGGGAATGTTTCCTGTGCCAACATTTTACATACAACAATATCAAAGGCATGGTCCATAAAAAAAACAAACTGTATTTCACTAAAATTAAAAACTTTTGTTTTTCAAAAGATACTGTCAAAAAAATGAGAAGAATAGCTACAGACTCCAAGAAAATATTTGTAAAAGATATTTGATTATATTATCTCACATTGCTATAAAAAACTAACCGAGACTGGGTAACTTACAAAGAAAAGAGGTTTAATTGGCTCAGTGTTCCACAGGCTGCACAGGAAGCATCGCTGGGAGGCCTCAGGAAACATACAATCATGGCAGAAAGCAAAGGGGAAGCAAGCGTATTTTCACATGGCCAAGAGGTGGCGAGGAGAGAGCGAGAGCAAGAGTTAGAGGGAAGGGGAAGTGCCACACACTTTTGAAAAACCTGATCTTGGGAGAATTCGCTTATATCACGAGAACAGCAAGGGGGCAATGTGCCCCTATGATCCAATTACCTCCCTCCTAGCACCAAGCACTAAGCCCCTCCTCCAATGTAGAAGAGCATAATTCATGAAATTTGGGTAGGAACACAGAGCCAAACCATATCACTGATAAAGAAATGTTATACAAAAATATGAAGAGTTCTTAAAACTCAACAATAAGAAAATAAAAGATGGGTAAAATACCTGAATAGATACTTGCCAAGGAAGATTATATAATGGAAAATAAGCATGTGAAAAGATGATCCATATCATATGTCACTAGGGAATTGCAAATGAAAACAACAATGGGATACCACTACTTACCTATAAGAATGATCAAAATGCAAAACATTAGCAATACCAAATACTGAAGAGAATGTGAAGCAAAAGTACCCTTGTCCATTGCTGGTGGGAATACAAAATTGCACAGCCACTTTGGAAAGTATTTTGGCAGTATTTTAACAAAGCTAAACATATTATTCCCATATGATCTTGTGATCACACTTTTTGTTATTTTAACCAGATAAAATGAACACTTATGTCTACTCAAATACCTGCACATGAATGCTTACAGGCATCTTGTTCACACTTGCCAAAACTTAAAAATAATTAGGAGACCATTAGGCTGAGACAGCTCCAGTGCCTTCTGTTACTGTGTAATCAAACCAAACACAACTCAGTGTAAACAAACAAGACTGAAACAACTAGTCATAGGCCACCAGCTAACATTTAACTAGGAACTCATCCCTTTAGCCAATCAAATATTTTCATTGTCTTGCTTCCATGAACACTTTATATAAGTTTTCACCTCACATTCCCTAGATGAAGTTCTGAACCACTTCCAGTCTGGTGCAGCCCAATTCGTGAATCACTGTTTGCTCAAAACAAACAAAGAAAAAAAAAACTCTTTAACATTTTAATGTGCCTAAGCTTGTCTTTTAACAGTTTGCAACATAAAATAAAGGGTTAAAAGCAACATCGCTACAAATAATATGTGAAGTAGAATGATAACTATGTGAAAAGATAGCTTGGGTTAGGAAAAGACTAAAAATCTGGAACTTAAACATGAAATTTTAAGCTGCAGAGCATTTGAGGAATGAGTGATGTTAACAAAAACCTAGAGTAAAATTTAATGGTTTAAATAACCATGATGAAGAGCTGCCAATGATGAAAAAACTAAACTTTAATACTCACTGCACTATTAGGTGAGAAAAATAAAATGATATGGATGACAGCACATACTCAGAAGTTCACAACTATGCAAAAACATTTTCTAATTAACACTTTCTCTTAAAGCATGTGCAAGTGGGAGAAGTAAAAAGACTGACATTCTTACTAGAGAGTTGAAAACAGTTATTTTGTATTCAAAGCATTTTTCACCTGAAAATAAGAATGAATACAAGACGGTCCTAAGTGTATTTGACCTGCATTGAAACCATGTTCAGATTGCAGCTTTCAGAATACAAAAGTGTCTGAAAGTACTTGTCTGCAACAAAGAGTAGCCCAATGTCCACTTAGAATTTTTATATTCTGTGTTCTTTGGTTTGCAAAATTCGTTTAAAATTAATATACACTAAAGAACAATTCACACATCATTTCATTGAAATTATGATGAATGAGTTTGAAATATGAATTATAATTGAGGTAAACTCAGGACAATGTTAAAAGCTATACATTTTCTTTTCGAATTCACAGTGAAATGAAAGGCAAAATGAATATATTCTAATTTTCCTTTTTTTATAACTTTCACTGAAATTATAAATATATAGTATATATTCATTTTGTGCAGTAAAACACATTGCTTAAAACGTTTCAGTCAAAAGAAGTTATTAAAGTTTTTAAATTCATATGCTTTATAGAATAGCAACTACACATATTTTTCCCCTGGAGTGATTAATGCCTTTTCAAAGCACAATGGAAATTTTTTTTTTAAATCATTACATTGTTCCCTGTGAAAGAAGGATGAGAGGATAATGAACAGCTAACGTTTGCAGTTCTGATTATACACACACGTTAGGAGAGAGAATCAACAAATACTGAAACTAATCATACCAAATAGCTTCAAAAAGGTTGATGCTCCTAAAGGACAAAGATAGACTGAGGAATTGTTCTAGATTAAAGGATATTAAAGGAACATGATAACTAAATTCATTGGATGATTCTGGGTGTAGAATATTTTCAGGGCAATTAGCAAAACTAAAATAAAGACTATATTATAGATAATATTGTAACAATAAAAAATTTACTGAATTTGACCATTGTTTTGTGGTTACATTGTGTTCATTGTTAGGAGATACATGCTAAAGTATTTGAAAGATTATTATATCTAGTAGATTCAAACGGTTATATACTATATAGTTTCCCAAGAAAATATTCTTCAATGATAATAATAATGTATAAATATTGTGTATCAGTGTGTGAGAGAGTGTGTGAGGGAGAGGAAGAGACACCCACATAAAGAGGCAGAGAGGAAGAGTGCAAATGATACAATATATTAACAATTAATGTTTTAACATTTGAATTTTTCTAAATGAATGTTTAAACACAATTTAAACTCAAAACATGAAGTCCCTTTTCTAGAAATTAAAGTGTTCAACTTCTCTTTAGCTAATATTTTCGTTACAATTCGTCTTCCCTAGAAGCAGAAGTCCTCTACTTAATTCAGTATCATACAATTGAAAGGATGCCTCTTTTTAACAATGTCAGTTTCTACTTTAGATGGCTTTAGATTTATTTTTCACTTAGAGTTTAGTAAAAATCTGTGTTACTGTGTTGATTGGGTCCTTCTAATCACTGAGTTTATTTGCATAAACTCTATCTACAAGTACTAGAGAGAAGCATGTTCTGTTTGCTCTGTCAGTCTTGTTATATTTCTTTGGTATTTCACTCTTTCCAATAATTAGAGAATGCTGGTAGAAGAAACATTATGCTATACTTACCAAACCTCTGCAGAGTCTTTATTTGACACCAGAGCATTCACCTCACAATCAGGTAACTAGTAACTGAATTACGGTTTAACTATATAGAATTAGCTACAGTGCTTATAGAAGGAAGTTCCACTTTATTCTCTGCCATCAACCCCTGCCACTACATCCACCCAATTTCCTGCAACTGCACCCCTAAATTATGTCCACTTATACTCAGTAGGGCTTTCTCCAAAAACCCCATTTCAGATTTCAACATTGTTCCTCAAACCTGTGATTGCTTCCTTCTCTGGTTTATTTTGTTCTATTACTAATATGCATATGATATATTTTATTTTGTATTTTGCTTTGCTTCTTATATAACGTCCTGGAAGCTGTTTTTGTCTATTGGTTCTTCAGTACTTAGATCTATTCTTGACAGACACTTGAATTATTTTTCTTTTTCTTTTTTTGTAATTCTGAATACTTTAGATCTCCACTTATTTCTGGACAATCTCAGCTAAGAATATTTTGTGTATCTCTTTTCCATTTTCTTTTCTCTTTTTCTTGGAACTGCTGTTTTACCTTCTTAAATTATTCTTCATGTATTTCTTCAAGTAAATATTTATTAAAAGCATAACATACATATAGAAAATTACATAAGTAAATATAATTTAATAAATTATCAAAAATTGAACACTGCTGTATAACCAAAACCCAATCAAAAACAAAATGTTCTTATGTTCCCCCACCCAGTCAAAACTCCCCTTATCTATTCCTGAGCCTCACAAGAATCTTGACTTCTAACACTATTACTAGATGACCATTGCCTAATATTGAACTTCAGATAAATGGAATCACATAGAGAATTTCCTTTTAAGTCTGGTTTCATTCATTCAAAATTATGCTTGTAATATGGATCCATGTGGATGTATATAATATTCCTGCTCAGTTCTCCTCTGCATTCCATTTTATAAACACACCACAATGTATTTTACCCACTCTATTTCTGATGACCATTTCTGGGTTGTTTCCAATTCTAGCTATTAAAAATAGTGCTTCTATCTACCATTGAATGTGCCTTTTGGTACGCATATATACACAGTCCATTTGGTTATTTGCCCAAAAGAGTAACTGTTGGGTCATAAACTATTTATACATTTAGTTTTACAGAATCTACCCAGTAAAGCAAATGAGAGTTTCATTTTTCTCCACATCTTTTCCAACATTTGGTTGTCTCTGTCACTCTCTCTTTCTCTCTCTCTCTCTCTCTCTCCCTCTCTCTCTCTCTCTCCCTCTCTCTCTCTGTCTCTGTCAGTCTCTCTCTCTCTCTGCATTTTAGCCATGCTAACAGGAATAAAGTAGTATAACACTGCTATAGGGAGAATGATTGTGCTTCACCCAAAATTCATATATTGAGATCCTACCTCTTGCAATGTGATATTAGGAGGTGGTGACTTTGGGAAGTAATTAGATCATGAAGGTAGAGCCCTCAACAATGAGATCTGTGCCCTTATATGAAGAGGCCAGAGAGCTAGCTAGCTTTCTTTTCATTATATAAGGAAAGTCAGCAGTCCCTAACCATGCTGGCATGATGATTTCAGATTTCCAGCCTCCAAAACTGTGGGAGAAAAAGAATTCTGTTGTTTCTAAGCCACCCAGTCTATGGTATTCTGTTACAGCAGTCCAAACTGACTAACACAAACACTGTAGTTTAAATCTGTTTATCACTTATAATGAAGTTGAGAACTTTTTTATCTGTTAACTTGCCATTTCCATATCCTCTTTTTTTTTGAATGCGCCTGTTCAAGTCTTAGTCCATTTTTATTGGCTGCTTACTTACTCCATATGTTTTTTTCAAATTTCCTTAGTATTCATCTAATGTTCTTTTTCCACTGTGAGATCTCATCTTCATACCATATTACATTTAGTAGATCAGGTCTTTGTGTGGCTTTATACTGCACTCCTTTCTATTGCTGAATAATATTCCATTACATAGATGTACCAAATTTGATTTTCCATTTACCTACTGAACAACAACTTGGTTTCTTCAAGTCTTTGGCAATTTTGCATAAAGCTGTTGTAAATATTTGAATGAGGGTTTTCATATGGACATGAGTTTTCTAGTCAGTTGGGTAAATACCTAAGAACACAATCATTGTATGTGATTGTATGGTAAAGCTACATTTAACTCTGTAAGAAACTTTGTACAAAGTTTGTGAGATATTTTGGAGAAAAACATAAAAAGGCAACACAACAGTAAAAAAGGATACAAATAAAAGTATACAGTATAACAACTATTTTATAGAATTTACATTGTATTAGGTATTCTAAGTGATCTAGAGATGAAGGAATCCTTTGGAAGATGCTAAACTATCTTCCAAAGTAGTGGTGCCACTGTTCATTCTGGAATTAATTCTATTCCAGTCCCTGTTGTTCTTCACCAGCAATTCAGCTAGCTCTGTCACCCAGGCTGGAGTTCAGTGGTATGATCTTGGCTCACTGAAACCTCTTCCTGCTGGGTTTAAGTGATTCTCCTGCCTCAGCCTCCTGAGTAACAAGGATTACAGGCACGCAGCACCATGCCTGGCTAATTTTTGTATTTTTAGTAGAGACAAGGTTTCTCAGGCTAGTCTCAAACTCCTGACTCAGGTGATCCTCCCACCTTGGCCTCCCAAATGTTCCTTATGTTTTTACATGCTTATTTACCCTGTCACTGATACATGCCTGGTACATGTCACCATGTAATAGTGGGGATAAATAGTGGGTGAACTGAATTATTTAACAGAATATTTGCAAGAAATCTAAATGTATTCTTGCCTAAGAATATATCAACAGTCATAAAAGATCATATATATGACCACTCAATTATAGTACTCAACACATGCACACTTAAAAAAGTCATGTATTTTTTCTGTGCCTGTCTTCTTCAGCTGGGATAGTTTCAGAACTGTGTTAGGTTAAGTTCTTTCCCCTGGAGAGTAGAACTTTATTTTGGAAAAGGTTACAGTCTTACTTCATAATGGTTACTCTTCTCTCCCTGATGGTTCTTTGAAGGAACGTTTTCAGATTCTCACAAGGAGAAGCTGTTGGTGAGCTACTGGAGAGAAAGCACATGAGTATCTGGGTTTAGAATTAAAGCTCCAGACATGGAGCTTTCTAATTCCCAGGCTAGTTTTCAATCCTCTGGCTATTTGTCAAAATTACCATTACACTTATTCCTCCCAGCTGATGGCTCCAATGACTTCAACTACTAATCTCATTTGCTGTATCACTCTGTATTTGTCTCTGTCCAGATGCCAAAGTCATGGCTGTTACTGCAACTTCAGTTTTTAGGAGGGTCCAAGGAAAGTCATTGTTTTTCATTTTGTCCAGATTTTTCTTAGTGTAAAGACAGAGGTGCTGACTTTCAAGCTCTTTATATATTAGAGCTGAATTCAGAAGTCTATTTGGATCTCTGAAAAATGTATCTGTTCTTTGTGTATATATACTTTCCAGATTTTTCATTCTGTGTTCTATTATATCATTTGTTTAATCATATTAATCATGTATTTTATAATCTCTTATCAGATTATTTTATCATGTACAGTTTTCTCTTGTATCCATGGGGGATTGGTTTCAGTAACCCCAGTGGATACCAAAAACTTCAGATGCTCAGGTTCCTGATATAAAATGATATCATATTAGCATATATCATATGCACTCCTCTCATATACTTTAAATCATCTCTAGATTACTTATAGTACCTAATATGATGTAAATGCTATATAGTCATTATACTGTACATTTTTATTTGTATCTCTTTTTTCTGTTGAATTGTACTTTTTGGTGTTTTTCTCCAATATTTTTGATCCATGGTTGGTTAAATCTGTAGATAAGAAACCCACAGAGACAGAAGGTTAAGTGTAATGTTCTTGAATATGTTAATTCTCCTGTTGTTTACATGCATTTATTCTCCCTTACAGTGGTTTGTGACTTGTCGGTTATTGTTGTTGTTAACTCATTTTCAGAGCTTAGAAAAGAAATCTTTGTTCAACCAAAAACAGCTCTACAGAGAAGTTTTGAGTTTGCTTCTTCAAGATTTCAGGGTTTTTAATAAATCCTTTATATCTATGTATTATACCTAAAGGCAATTTAAAAACTATATCCATACCTATGATTCATGCAAGCCCATCATTTGAATCTCCTGTTCAAAATATTTAGCCACATTCAACTTGTAGCACCAAGGCCACAGAGCCTGTTTGTCTGAGACTGAAATTTTTGTATTTATACAGCCTTTCTGAATGTGTAATTAATAGAAGTTGGGATACATCTGCATTACTTTTTTTCCAAATATCTAGCTATCCCCTAATCACTTAACTCTTAGTGATGTGGTTAAGATGAGTATATACTCTCTTGAACTATACTGTCTACATTTAGAATCAAGCACTGCCTCTTAATAATTCTGTGAATAGGGCTAGGTGCTCAGCTACCTTTTCCATTAATAGGAAAGAGCAGTTCTTAAAAGGCTTGGGACATACAAACTGATCAACATTTGTTGCTTATCTGTGGTAATTACTAATAATATGTTTCTACTTCTTTCTGAAGATGTTAAGTGTTTATTTTTCATATAAAAGTTTTAACTTTTTAGATGAATAAGTCTATTACATTTTTCTTTTGTGAGTTTCTTCTATCATGTTTATGGTTACATTATTCACACCTCCCACAGTTTAACAAAATCTTCCAAAATGTACATAAACATAGCAGAAATGTTAGGACAAAAAAATGAACTACTTGAATAGGTTGTTAAATTAATGAATATTAAAAAAGAAACTTTTGATCTTTCTCCATGTAATTTCAGAAAACTAGATCATAGATTATTTGATGCCATATATAATGCATTCAAGTGTGAAATAGGATTACCTATAAGTTGAGAAATAGTTTTAGTTTGTTAAAGATATTTGCAATAGACTTTTTAGTACCTAAGCTACTATAGTCAAAACCGACAAATGTATGAAGAAAAAAAAAATAGTTAACATTTTAGTGACATTTTTAAAAAGTTCGCAACATTCAAAAGAAATACTATAGCTGAGAAATGGAAAATGACTAAGTTATCTCCAGTATCTGAAAAAGGTCACAAAAATTATAAGCCACTGAATTTAACCCCATTTTCTGGGGAAGTCTTAACCAGATATTACTTTGACATTATTACAATTAAAATCTGATTATATTTAAAACCTTACAAAATGACCATTTTTCATTTTCATGGCAATTATAAAAGAGGTTTATCATTTAATAAATTTTAAAAAAGTATATGATTTTACTTTGATGATTTTAATATTTTAAATTGGATAAAAAGTATATAAATTCTTAATCATATATTACCATAATCAAATACTCTTCTTCCTTTATTCATACAGAAAAAAAAAATCCCAAGCATCATCATTCAATACTAATGGTAAGAGTAAAACAGAATAACCAGATGATGATTCACCAAAAGAAGTTTTCAACTTTAAAATAAATTACATATATAATGAGTTCAAGAATTCATTTTACATTCATACAGTATTCATGTTATATGAACCACAAGGCATATTAATAATAAAGTGATTTTTAAAACCTATTAAAAAGATACCAGTCTGTTAACTGATTATACTCAAAATGGAAATGGAGAAAAAAATCATAATGAGAAAGTAGGCAAATAGGTTAAAAAGTTTAGATTGTTTTGTTGACTGGATCAGGAGATAAATGCAAATACAGAGTAGACTAATGAAAAATAATTAGATAGAGAACAAGAAACACTGCCAGGAATTCTATAAGTTATCTCATCGTTTAAGTAAGAGTATAGCTGATAGAGTTATTGCAGCTGCTTTTGCCTTTTTCATTGTTATTTAAGATGGGATAGGACTCCACCTACCTCAAAGGAATGGATTTGCTTTTAGGTAGGGTACTTAGGTGGCAATCTACATAGACTGTAGAGAATAAATATCATATTATCGCTAAGAGAATAAGTTGATAGGAAAAAGAGCAGCATTAGCATGTTTAAAGATTTTGCTATGTATCCTCATAAAGATTAATCCAGTGATTAAATTATACCTTAACAGTCCATCATTAATTTCTTGCTTAAACAACAAAAACTAAAAGAAAAACTTTTATAGTTAGATTCAAGTTTATAAGACTCTAATAGATTAGTTAGTACACAAAATATTTGTCAAACTTTTTCTTTCCAATGTAATGGTTTCTTCAAAACTTTGTGACAGTGATGAACTCATGCATTACATTTTATTAATCTTTGAAAGCAACGATGGAAAGTTATTTCTTTGGGTTTTAAAAAATCCATATCTATGACCAACCAAGATTGTTTAATTTTTTAGTTAATCAAAAATAAGTACATTTTTTTCTTTCCTGACTACAAGGAGAAAGGAAAACTCTAGGGCCTTCTGTGCTATCTGTAAATGAGCTTAGTTGCATAGGTTGCTATAATTGATGTCACCTAAATGGGAGCTACCTACAAGCATCAGTCATCTCCTTTGTGCTTTATACTATTCTCTTTCTCACATTCCTAAATGTATTACATGCACTAGCATCTAAAGCTCTGTATCTGGCATCTTTGCTTTTTAGAAGAAAAGGTACTTAAAAGTGGTAATAACTAGTCCAAGCAGCTTTTCTGGACAGTCATTGTAAATAGAATCCATAGACTATCAAATATTTTCCTATGCCCTATAAACAATATAGAACAGCAAATCAACTCTCTCCCTGTTCAAATGAATTCTGTTTCCTTCCCCTTAGGCAGAGAAAATTCTTCCATGTGTCAAATAGCCTCATAGTGATTTGGCCTATGCAGTGGACTGGGGAATTAAGAAAAAGATATCTGAGAAAAGCAGTTCTATTTAGGCAGGCTACTTTAAGGTTTCTCACAGATAACTAGGAAACACAAACTCTCCTCCCTTGACCATCTGGCTTCTCTTTCCACACAGACATAAAAACTACAACAGAACCAAAATAAAAATCACATACAATCAACATTTAGTGCCTTCAAAATAGTATAGTACAGTGGTCAAACAATTGAATTACTTGCAACTTTTCTATGAAATATGTATGAGAAAAACAAAGGTTGGTAAATCTCTTACATATCTGGAAGCATTTTGTTTAATACTCAGGCAAACATGTACCATCATGATATTCAGGTAGTGCTATTAAAATCCACCTGTTTATTGGCTAACTAGAGTGCTCAGTTTTCTAAAATAACAATACAATAACATTTATAAATTTTTAAAAAATGCATGTTCATATATTAAAGAACTGAGTTCATGCTAAATAATTTGAAATTGAAATAACTGTAGTCATTCTCTACATTTTTTGGAAAAAAAGTGAACCAAACAAGAAATGAAGGAATATTGATCAAGCTATTCTGTTACAGCTGGAGGAAAATGTTGAGGATAGGATTGACAGAAACATTGGGTTACCCAATTATATTTGGTTCCCTCTTCTATATTACAACCATTACAACAGAGAAATTACAGTGAGGGAGAAGAATCAGAGAGGCACATACTCAAAATGTTCCATCAGTTATGGACATTTTGAGTTTAAGATGTCTGAGGGAGGGCTAGGATAAGGAAGAGAGCATAGTTGTGCATTTGAATCTAAGATTCGAGATACAAAATTAGTTGTTTCTGACCCATCATCTCAAGGAAGACAAAAAACCAGAGACCCAAGCAAAACCAAGTAGAAAGACCAAGCTTATAGAGCCAAAAAGAGAGTCTGAAGAAATGCCACAGAAACACACACATACAGAAACTAAAACATAGAGGCATAAATCTCCATATCAAGAAGTCGAAAAGGCAAGTGGGAGCATGTGTTCCTAAGACAGGTTTTGTTTTATGTGCACGTTAGAATATGACGAGAGAATGATTGGAGAGAGTATAAAGGACCAGTAATCAAAAGAACAGACAATTAAGGAGATTTTACTTGGAGTATGTCTTATTTCTAGGAGCTATGTGTATATAAATAAATAGCTATTTACATGAGTAAAAAATATCCTTCTGTAACAGTGAATCCTATCGAAACCACTGCATATGATGAGCTATGATTGTGGATGCTTTATGCTTATTTCCATCTTATAAAATAAAAGTAATATTCAGGACAATTATTCTGTGATTATTGATTCCAGCCTTTTCCCTCAGGAGAGAGAATTAACAATAAAATTAAGTAAGGAGGCACTGAAATTAGAGAAATATGATAGATGAATCCTCTTAATGAGAGTCAAGTGATTTTAAAAGACAACTGACAGACTGAGACCAAAGGCACATTTGCATTTCTGGTTTGTACTACATTGTCGAAGATTTTCACTAAACATTTTGTGTTTTTTATTATGTGAGGAGAAATAAATTATTTTGCAAGGAAGAATTTGATACTTTATATATTTTTCCTAAAATATATTATAATATATTTCAATATGTGTTATATAACATGTAATCTTTAATATATAGTAGTCTGCATTCATCTGCGGTGAATATGTTCCAAGACCCCTAGTGGATGTCTGAAATCATAGATGATACCAAACACTGTATATACTATGTTATTTTTTTACACACAGTCTTATGATAAAGTTTAACTTATAAATCAGGCACAATAAGAGATTAACAACAATAACAAAACAATGATAGCAATATACTGTAATAAAAGTTATAAGAATGTGGTCATTCTCTCTCAATATATCTTACTCTACTGTACTCACAATTCTTGTGATAATGTGAGATGATAAAATGTGATGAGATGACATGAAATGAGGTGAATGGCTGACATAGGCATTGTGATAAGATGAAGTAAGGTGAAAGACATAGGCATGGTGATGAGGTGAAGTGAGGTGGATGACATAGTCATTGTGCTGTAGCATTAGGCTATATTGACCTTCTGATGATATGTCAGATTGAGGATCATCTGCTTTGGGTGATCCTGGATCATCAAGCCATGACAACATTGATGGTTGGGTATTAGGGGCAAACAGTGTCGATATCAGTGTCAATGTTTTTTTTTTTTGTTTTTTTTGTTTTTAATTTTTTATTGGATTTTAGGTTTTGGGGTACATGAGCAGAGCATGCAAGACAGTTGCATAGGAACACACATGGCAGTGTGCTTTTCTTTCCTTCTCCCCTTCACCCACATTTGGCATTTCTCCCCAGGCTATCCCTCCCCACCTCCCCCTCCCACTGGCCCTCCCCTTTTCCCCCCAATAGACCCCAGTGTTTAGTATTCCCCTTTCTGTGTCCATGTGTTCTCATTTTTCATCACCCGCCTATGAGTGAGAATATGCGGTGTTTCATTTTCTGTTCTTGTGTCAGTTTGCTGAGGATGACGGTCTCCAGATTCATCCATATCCCTACAAACGACAAAACTCATCATTTCTGATTGCTGCATAATATTCCATGGTGTATATGTGCCACATTTTTCCAATCCAGTCTATTATCAATGGGCATTTGGGTTGATTCCAGGTCTTTGCTATTGTAAACAGTGCTGCAATGAACATTCGTGTACATGTGTCCTTATAGTAGAACGATTTATAGTCTTTTGGATATATACCCAGTAATGGGATTGCTGGGTCAAATGGAATTTCTATTTCTAAGGCCTTGAGGAATCGCCACACTGTCTTCCACAATGGTTGAACTAATTTACACTCCCACCAACAGTGTAAAAGTGTTCCTTTTTCTCCACATCCTCTCCAGCATCTGTTGTCTCCAGATTTTTAATGATCGCCATTCTAACTGGCGTGAGATGGTACCTCAGTGTGGTTTTGATTTGCATCTCTCTGATGACCAGTGACGATGAGCATTTTTTCATATGATTGTTGGCCTCATATATGTCTTCTTTCGTAAAGTGTCTGTTCATATCCTTTGCCCACTTTTGAATGGGCTTGTTTGTTTTTTTCCTGTAAATCCATTTGAGTTCTTTGTAAACTCTGGATATCAGCCCTTTGTCAGATGGGTAAACTGCAAAAATTTTTTCCCATTCTGTTGGTTGCCGATCCACTCTAGTGACTGTTTCTTTTGCCGTGCAGAAGCTGTGGAGTTTCATTAGGTCCCATTTGTCTATTTTGGCTTTTGTTGCCAATGCTTTTGGTGTTTTGTTCATGAAGTCCTTGCCTACTCCTATGTCCTGGATGGTATTGCCTAGATTTCCTTCTAGGGTTTTTATGGTGCCAGGTCTTATGTTTAAGTCTTGAATCCATCTGGAGTTAATTTTAGTGTAAGGTGTCAGGAAGGGGTCAGTTTCTGCTTTCTGCACATGGCTAGCCAGTTTTCCCAACACCATTTGTTAAACAGGGAATCCTTTCCCCCTTGCTTGATTTTGTCAGGTTTATCAAAGATTGTACAGTTGTAGATATGTTGTGTTGCCTCCGGTGCCTCTGTTTTGTTCCATTGGTCTATATCTCTGTTTTGGTACCAGTACCATGCTGTTTTGATTACTGCAGCCTTGTAGTATAGTTTGAAATCCGGTAGTGTGATGTCCCCCACTGTGTTCTTTTTGCTTAGAATTGACTTGGCTATGCGGGCTCTCTTTTGGTTCCATATGAAGTTCATGGTGGATTTTTCCAGTTCTGTGAAGAAAGTCAATGGTAGCTTGATGGGGATAGCATTGATTCTGTAAATTACTTTGGGCAGTATAGCCATTTTCACAATATTAATTCTTCCTAACCATGAACATGGAATGTTTCTCCATCTGTTTGTGTCCTCTCTGATTTCATTTAGCAGTGGTTTGTAGTTCTCCTT
The DNA here is from genome assembly GCF_049354715.1 of Callithrix jacchus. Classification (NCBI taxonomy): domain Eukaryota; kingdom Metazoa; phylum Chordata; class Mammalia; order Primates; family Cebidae; genus Callithrix; species Callithrix jacchus. Next base: position 100,070,086 of record NC_133504.1, on the reverse strand, counting down.
GAAGAGGTCCCTTACGTTCCTTGTGAGTTGTATTCCAAGGTATTTTCTTCTTTTTGTAGCAATTGCAAATGGCAGTCCGTTCTTGATTTGGCTTTCTTTAAGTCTGTTATTGGTGTAGATGAATGCTTGTGATTTTTGCACATTGACTTTATATCCTGAGACTTTGCTGAAGTTGCTTATCAGTTTCAGGAGTTTTTGGGCTGAGGTGATGAGGTCTTCTAGGTATACTATCATGTCGTCTGCAAATAGAGACAATTTGGCTTCCACCTTTCCTATTTGAATACCCTTTATTTCTTTTTCTTGCCTGATTGCTCTGGCTAGAACTTCCAAAACTATACTGAATAAGAGTGGTGAAAGAGGGCATTCTTGTCTAGTGCCAGATTTCAAAGAGTATCCTTCCAGTTTTTTCCCATTCAGTATGATATTGGCTGTTGGTTTGTCATAAATAGCTTTTATTACTTTGAGATACGTTCCATCGATACCGAGTTTATTGAGGGTTTTTAGCATAAAGGGCTGTTGAATTTTGTCAAAGGTCTTCTCTGCGTCAATTGAGATAATCATGTGGTTTTTGTTTTTGTTTCTGTTTATGTGGAGAATTACGTTTATAGACTTGCATATGTTGAACCAGCCTTGCATCCCCAGGATGAATCCTACTTGATAATGATGGATAAGTTTTTTTATTTGCTGTTGCAATCGGCTTGCCAATATTTTATTGAAGATTTTTGCATCTATGTTCATCATGGATATTGGCCTGAAGTTTTCTTTCCTTGTTGGGTCTCTGCCGGGTTTTGGTATCAGAATGATGTTGGTCTCGTAAAATGATTTGGGAAGTATTCCCTCTTTTTGAATTGTTTGAAATAGTTTTAGAAGGAATGGTACCAGCTCCTCTTTGTGTGTCTGGTAGAATTCGGCTGTGAACCCGTCTGGACCTGGGCTTTTTTTGTGTGGTAGGCTCTTAATTGCTGCCTCGACTTCTGACCTTCTTATTGGTCTATTCATAGTTTCAGCTTCCTCCTGGTTTAGGCTTGGGAGGACACAGGAGTCCAGGAATTTATCCATTTCTTCCAGGTTTACTAGTTTATGTGCATAGAGTTGTTTGTAATATTCTCTGATGATGGTTTGAATTTCTGTGGAATCTGTGGTGATTTCCCCTTTATCATTTTTTATTGCATCTATTTGGTTGTACTCTCTTTACTTTTTAATCAATCTGGCTAGTGGTCTGTCTATTTTGCTGATCTTTTCAAAAAACCAGCTCTTGGATTTATTGATTTTTTGATGGGTTTTTCATGTCTCAATCTCCTTCAGCTCAGCTCTGATCTTAGTTATTTCTTGTCTTCTGCTGGGTTTTGAGTTTTTTTGATCTTGCTCCTCTAGCTCTTTCAATTTTGACTATAGGGTGTCAATTTTGGATCTCTCCATTCTCCTCATATGGGCACTTATTGCTATATACTTTCCTCTAGAGACTGCTTTAAATGTGTCCCAGAGGTTCTGGCATGTTTTGTCTTCATTCTCATTGGTTTCGAAGAACTTCTTTATTTCTGACTTCATTTCATTGTTTACCCAGTCAACATTCAAGAGCCAGTTGTTCAGCTTCCATGAAGCTGTGCGGTTCTGGGTTTGTTTCTGTATTCTGAGTTCTAACTTGATTGCACTATGGTCAGAGAGGCTGTTTGTTATGATTTCAGTTGTTTTGCATTTGTTGAGCAGTGCTTTACTTCCAATTATGTGGTCAATTTTAGAGTAGGTGTGATGTGGTGCTGAGAAGAATGTGTATTCTGTGGATTTGGGGTGGAGAGTTCTGTAAATGTCTATCAGGTTTGCTTGCTCCAGGTCTGAGTTCAAGCCCTGGATATCCTTGTGAATTTTCTGTCTGGTTGATCTGTCTAATATTGACAGTGGAGTGTTAAAGTCTCCCACTATTATTGTGTGGGAGTCTAAGTCTCTTTGTAAGTCATTAAGAACTTGCCTTATGTATCTGGGTGCTCCTGCATTGGGTCCATATATGTTTAGGATCGTTAGCTCTTCTTGTTGTATCGATCCTTTTACCATTATGTAATGGCCTTCTTTGTCTCTTTTGACCTTTGTTGCTTTAAAGTCTATTTTATCAGAGATGAGAATTGCAACTCCTGCTTTTTTTTGCTCTCCATTTGCTTGGTAAATCTTCCTCCATCCCTTTATATTGAGCCTTTGTGTATCCTTGCATGTGAGATGGGTTTCCTGGATGCAGCACACTGATGAGTTTTGGATTTTTATCCAATTTGCCAGTCTGTGTCTTTTGATTGGTGCATTTAGTCCATTTACATTTAGGGTTAATATTGTTATGTGTGAATTTGATTCTGCCATTTTGATGCTAAGTGGCTATTTTGCCTGTTAGTTGTTGTAGATTCTTCATTATGTTGATGCTCTTTAGCATTTAGTGTGATTTTGGAATGGCTGGTACTGGTTGATCCTTTCTATGTGTAGTGCCTCTTTTAGGAGCTCTTGTAAAGCAGGCCTGGTGGTGACAAAATCTCTGAGTACTTGCTTGTTCGCAAAGGATTTTATTTTTCCTTCACTTCTGAAGCTCAGTTTGGCTGGATATGAAATTCTGGGTTGAAAGTTCTTTTCTTTAAGAATGTTGAATATTGGCCCCCACTCTCTTCTGGCTTGTAGTGTTTCTGCCGAGAGATCTGCTGTGAGTCTGATGGGCTTCCCTTTGTGGGTAACTCGACCTTTCTCTCTGGCTGCCCTTAGTATTTTCTCCTTTATTTCAACCTTGTTGAATTTGACGATTATGTGCCTTGGGGTTGCTCTTCTTGCAGAATATCTTTGTGGTGTTCTCTGTATTTCCTGCATTTGAGTGTTGGCCTGTCTTGCTAGGTGGGGGAAGTTTTCCTGGATGATGTCCTGAAGGGTACTTTCCAGCTTGGATTAATTCTCTTCGTCCCCTTCTCGTACACCTATCAAATGTAGGTTAGGTCTTTTCACATAGTCCCACATTTCTTGGAGACTTTGTTCATTCCTTTTTGTGCTTTTTTCTCTAATCTTGGTTTCTTGTTTAATTTCATTGAGTTGGTCTTCGACTTCAGATATTCTTTCTTCTGCTTGGTCAATTCGGCTATTGAAACTTGTGCATGCTTCGCGAAGTTCTCGTATTGTGTTTTTCAGTTCCTTTAATTCATTCATATTCCTCTCTAAGTTATCCATTCTTGTTATCATTTCCTCATATCTTTTTTTAAGTTCCTTAGTTTCTTTGCATTGATTTAATACATGTTCTTTTAGCTCACAAAAGTTTCTCATTATCCACCTTCTGAAGTCTAATTCCGTCATTTCGTCACAGTCATTATCCGTCCAGCTTTGTTCCCTTGCTGGGAGGAGTTTTGGTCCTTTCTAGGAGGCGAGGTGTTCTAGTTTCGGGTGTTTTCCTCCTTTTTTTGCTGGTTTCTTCCCATCTTTGTGGGTTTATCCGCTTGTCGTCTGCGTAGTTGCTGACTTTTCGATTGGGTCTCTGAGTGGACACCCAGATTGTTGATGATGAAGTATTTCTGTTACTTGGTTTTCCTTGTACCAGCCTAGTCCCTTCGCTGTACGACTGCTGAGGTCCACTCCAGGCCCTGCTTGTCTGGGGTGCACCTCTAGCAGCTGTGGTACAGTGAGGGATGCTACCCGTTTCTTTTTCTGCTATGTTTGTCCCAGGATGATGCCTGCCAAATGTCAGTCTTTTGGATATAGAGGGGTCAGGGAGCTGCTTGAGGAGACAGTCTGTACTTTTTAGGAGCTCAATTACTGAGCTGTGGGCTCTGTTGTTCATTCAGGGCTGTTAGGCTGCTATGTTTTATTCTGCTGCAACAGAGCTCAGTAAAAAGACCCTTTTTTTCTCAAATGCTCTGTGTTGGGGGGTTCAGGCTTTATTTTTTGGTGTCTGTTGAGGTGTCCTGCCCAGCTAGGAGGCAGACTAGCCACTGTTTGCCTGCCGAGGCTCCGCCCTGCTGTTGTGTGATTCGCCCTGTTCCTTCAGGCTCTGTTGTGGTCTCCACCATGCCCTTCAGTGGAGTCTCTTTGTTGTAGTGTGTTGCCTCGACAATGGCAAGCTGCGTCAGCAGTGGGCGTGTATCTCAGTAGGGACGGGTTGCCTCGTCAACGGCTGGCTGCGTCAGCAGTGGGTGTGTATCTCAGTTGGGGCGGGTTGCCTTGGTAGTGGGGGACGCCCCTCCCCCACAGAATGTCTTGGACCGTCTGCTCGGGATAGTTTGAAATCGTGGTTTTGTTTGTCCCACTGGGTACCCCAAACGCTCTGTCCCTGCAATCCCCTGGGCTGGCTTACTGTCCAAGTCTCGTTCAGTCTCAAGTCCAGCCCTCTCAAGTCTCAGGTTGCCGGTTCAACAGGGCACCCAGACAAGCGCGCCCTGTGGGGATTGCTGGGTAGGGCCGGCCACCGCTGCCCTGGCTGCCGGCTTCACCAGGCAGACCTACTGCCTGGCGTCCCGTGTCTTTTTTATACTTGGGAGTTTCCCCGTTCTGTGGGCAACAAAGATCAGTCTGGAAATGCAGCTCCATCTCACCTCTTTGCGGATTCAACAAGAGCTCCAATCCTGGGTTGTTCTCAAAGCGCCATCTTGAGTCCTCCAGTGTCAATGTTAATGACTAATGAGTAGCTAGTTTATACAGCTGGATACACTGGAAAAGGGATGTTTGACATCCCGGGCAGAATTGAGCAGGACAGCCTGGGATTTCATCACACTACTCAGAATGTCAATTTAAAACTTAATATATTAAATGTCAATTTAAAACTTCCAGTAATTATTTATTTTTGGAATTTCCCAATTAATATATTTGGATTACTGTTTACTGTGGGTAAATAAAACTGCAGAAATCAAAACCACAGACGGGGGGGAGTTACTGTACTTGATTTATGGTGAAAAATACATCTTTATAGAATTGTTACATATTGTTATGTCATGTATAATATATTGATTATCACAGATTTTAAACTGAGTAATTTAGCTGAGTAAATGCCTCCTGATCACAATCTCCACTTGAAACAATAAAAATAGTCATATTCATATTATTAAAGTAGTAATGATATTTCTGATATTTCAGTGTTTTGCAAATAGTCTTAGAGTAACTGAAGTGATTCTTTTATATGTGATTCTTATACATTTTATCTGCAGCAAAATGCTGAAATAATGCTCTGAAGATCCACAGATATTCTGAGAAGGTACCTCAGGGACCATCTTAGAGGAAGAACTAAATAGAAGTGGCAAAAAGATCAGCACCCAACTGTCTCCCAGAACAGCTGCAATTGTGTGTTCATTTTATTGGCTTCTTTTTTTAAATTTCATTTTAAGACAATGTTTTAATGTTGGAAAGTATAAAAACTAATATTCCAAGAAGAGGTTTACATCAGTTAAGCATTAACATTATAAACACAATATCAATGGAATTTGAAGAAAACATTTTCTGAGTGTTTATAGATTTATCTCAGTAATGCTATTTCTTCAGTTCTGCATGATTCAAAAACATATTTTTGTACATCAAGAACCATTGGATAAATAAAATTTTTTCTTTCCTTCAAATTTACAAGTTAGTTGTAAAATATGCATCATACAAAATTGTATGATGGTTGATTTATTTGAGAACATTTATGTGTATACTGAGTATGCATAGTATTTACAAGAAGCGTATAAGTCACTCCTCCATCCTAACAACTAGAAAACTAGACAGCAAGTCTTCTTAGTTTCATCAGAGATCTGAAGTCACAGGACAAATCATTGCCCAGACAACTGAAGAGATAAACAGAAACAGAGAATCACAATTTAGTGAAACAGAAATTCATTCTGAAATTTCTGTAGGAACCAGTGCTAGGGTAGGAAAGTCTGAGTTGTAGTTGATGAATTGCTGGAGGCTCAGTGTGGACAAGTCTAAGAGATAAAACTCCAGGGAAACCCAGTCAGTGGGCATCTGCAAACTTCTGTGAGTTTTACCTCCAGGAGCTTGCCTTGGATATATTGGAGAAACATCTAGTACTTCCAGCAGGGAAAGGGGAAAGGAACCATTTTGAAACACATGACAGGTATTCTGTTCTTAGCAAGGCCTTCTGTAAGGAAGAAAATATGTCCATATAAAACCTGCACACAGCTGTTTATAGCATTTTTGTTCATAATTGCCAAAACTTGAAAGCAACCAAGATGTCTTTCAGTAGATAAATTAATAATTAAACTGTGGTACATCTAGATGATGCAATACTATTCAGTAATAAAATGAAATGAGCTATCAACCCATGAAAAGACATGGAGGAGCCCTACATGCAAATTACTAAGTTAAAGAAGTCAAATGGAAAGGCTACATGTGATTCAACCTACATGACATTCTGGAAAAGATGAAACAATGGAGATGACAAAAGAATCGTTGGTCCCAGAGGTTAGAGAGGAAGGAGGTGGAGCACAGAGGATTTTTTTGATTAGTGAAACTATGCTATATAATATGGCAATGGTGGATACACATTATTACACATTTGTCAAAATCCATGGAATATATACCTGATTGAACCCTAATGTAAACTATGGACTTTAGATCATAATGTCACAAAGTAGGTTTATTGATTATAATAAATGGACTACCATGGTCTAGGATGTTTATAGGAGGGTTGTCTGTTTGTGGGAGCTGGAGTATATGGGAACTCTCCATACTTCTTGCTCAATTTTGCTGTGAACATAAAATTGCTCTAGAAAATAAAGTTTATTAACTAAGAAAACAAAGACAAGGAAACATTAAGAATGTTGGCTTTCTTGCATTTTCCATTCCATTCTTAAAAGCAGTGGTCAAGGCTGAAATGAGAACATGAAAACATGATAATGGTAGAGGCTGGGGGGCAGATAGTAAGCATTCTGTGGGATGGTTGTTTTATCACTATTGCTTAGAATTGCCAGCTCATGGTGATAATAATCCAACTGAATTTTAGTGGCTTTGAATATGATTTTAAATTTTTCCACAATATACTCACTTACTGCTAGCATGTAAGGCAAATTTTCCATACTACCCCTTGGTGTATATCCGGGACCAGAAAGATGGTTACAGAGAAGGAGGGAGTTTAGCCAGAAGCCTTTATGACTTTTAGAGAGAAAGCCTAAATTAATGTTATTATTTTCTTTTTAATTTCTTTTATTGAATTTTTATAAAATATACAAGATGGAATATTATGCAGCAATCAAAAATCAGTTCGTGTCCTTTGTAGGGACATGGATGAATCTGGAGAACATCATCCTCAGCAAACTGACACAAGAACAGATAATGAAACACCGCATATTCTCACTCATAGGCGGGTGATGAAAAATGAGAACACATGGACACAGAAAGGGGAGTACTAAACACTGGGATCTATTGGGGGGAAAAGGGGAGGGCCAGTGGAGGGGGAGGTGGGGAGGGATAGCCTGGGGAAAAATGCCAAATGTAAGTGAAGGGGAGAAGGAAAGCAAAGCACACTGCCATGTGTGTACCTACACAACTGTCTTGCATGCTCTGCTCATGTACCCCAAAACCTAAAATCCAATAAAAAATTTAAAAAAAAATGAAACACTGCATGTTCTCACTCATAGGTGGTGTTGAACAATGAGAACACATGGACACAGGGAGGGGAGCACTACACACTGGAGTCTGTTGGGGGGAACAGGGGAGGGACAGCAGGGGGTGAGGAGTTGGGGAGAGATAGCATGGGGAGAAATTCCAGGTATAGGTGAAGGGGAGGAAGGCAGCAAATCACACTGCCATGTGTGTACCTATGCAACTATCTTGCATGTTCTTCACATGTACCCCAAAACCTAAAACGCAATTTAAAAAATTACAAAAAGGAATGCTCATTGGAACAAGTAGAAAAAAAAACCCACAGAGCTGTATTTTTAAAAGTTAATAAATCACTAACTCTCCTAAAATACAAAATTCTTAACTAGCAGGTAGCAAATAACTTTTTGTATTGGTTCACCCATAGTTTTCTCTTACTAAAACAAATATGCAGATAAAGATTTAACTTACATAAATATATGGCATTATGTGGCATATACAATTCTTTAACATGCTTATTTACTTATTGATATATATGGTCTCTACAAGTTAATTCATATAGCATTAATTCATTATCTTAATTTATTCATTCACTCTGTTAGCATACTTTTGTTAAAAATAAGCTACTGTAAATTATTCAAATCTTACCTATGGATAAGAGAGTGTTGCTTATAAAAATATCAAATAAACATCTTTGAAAATAGATTCTTATATATAATTTAATTCCTTAAATTTGTTGATTCAGTAAACTGATCACAAGTAGACACCTGACACTCTTCCAAATGGCATCTTCAAATGGAGATATCAAATACACAGTTGGATAACTAGAATAACTAATTTCGGAGTTTGGAAACAAAACTAAAGCCAGATTGGAGACATTATTTGAGAATCACCATCATGGAGTAGAGCAACCTGTAACAATTTCAAGGTCCTGTCACTGGGTTGTGAACAGTTACTATATTAGAGTCCTCTGAGTGTTTGTGTATATGTGTGTGCACATGCACACACATATTGCTATGTAAGCCCGCAATAAATATTAACTATTATTGTTTTTTGGTGTTACTATTTTATTTTAGAGCAGCTTTTATACTAACTATCATTATTTCTGCCAGTCACATTTGTTCTCTGACAAAGAGGTCATTTAAAATGACAGTTTATCATTTTGTATAACAGTTTCCCATTTTCAGCTCTGAATTCCTAATCACCTGAGTAAATGCCATTAGTTCTATGGGTTTATTTATCCTTACCCGCCTAGAAAAATATGTTAAAAATAATTTATATTATTTTAATCTATCTTCCATCATCCAGTGCTCTTTATGATTATGTTTGTCTTTACTCTTTAAATGATTAAAACCTCCTCCTTTCTTCGTTTTTGTCATTATTTACTATTGCTTCTTTATATCCTTTGACAAATCTTATCCCTAGTTTACATTAATTCAACACATTTTTGTAAGTCACCTACTATATAATAAAAACCAGCAGGTTAAGTAAATAAAAATGTGTCATACACAGGTAAGGCTTGTGAAGAATAGGAAGTCTAAAGAAATTAAACAATCACATAAGTAATAATATAAGGCAGAAGCTAATACATTCATGATGTAAAAAATTAAAAAAAGTTTTCAAAGGAGAATTCTGGTATTTCTGCCTGGAGTGACAGGCAAGCTAATATTTAAACTGGATTTTGAAGCATGGATTGATTTTGGAAATTATCGTTAAGTGATACACAAAGCAGAGTAAACAGAAAACTCAAAGTAAATAAAGTGGAAATATTGATTCGAGTAGTATGGAGAATCTCAAGTACTTTCATTAAGCTAAAATTATAAATATAAAATAAACTAATAGAAAGTCATGTTTAAAAAGCCCATTGGATCAGAAAAATTAAGACTTTTTCCTTTTTACAGTGACCTGATCAGTTTTACTTCTGATAGATTAAAAGGGCAGCAACTTGAAATATGAACTAGAAAAATTAATGATAGAGGATCACTGGAATTTTTCCATAATACCCTTGATAACCACCAATTAGTATGGCAGTATTTGTTTTTATCTTGGATACCATTTTGTTCTGAATCTTAAATTATTTCAACAGTCTCTAAATTATGTAGAATTTTAATAAAAACGCTACTTTTTATTACTTTGTACTCATTTGGTTATAGTTTTTAAATAAAATTAAATAACTATTATAAGTTTGCTAGGTTTTCTCTTCTGCTAAATTTCTAATTTCATTATGCTATCATTATTGACTAATAATTCAAAATGACTAAAAAGGAATAAGGAAGAGCTTGTTGACCATAATTCTAGACTTGCTATACATTAATAATTTGTTCAATTGATTTACAAGTATACCAATGATAGACACAAAATGAAGCATAGAAACCAAGCCAACTATATATATATATAAAACTGTTTATTTGAAAAGATTGTGTGTGTGTGTGTGTGTGTGTGTGTGTGTGTGTGTGTGAAGTTTATATATAAAATACCAGGAATTATAAGTAACTGGATGATGGATGCAAAGACACTTGTTCATCCACATTAAGAATAAGTGGGTCCCTACAAAAATAGCATACAAACAAATATTAGATTGACTAAATATCTAAATATAAAAACAAAAATTTTGAAATGATTAGAAGGATATATATAGCAGAATATATGCATGTATACACATATACACATTTGGCATAGATAAGGATTATTCAAACAGGAAGTAAAATATTTAAAATAAATAAGGAGATTGCTAATTTGCCAAATCACAGATGGCATTATGTGTGTGTGTATATGTGTATACACATAGTTGATTTTTATCAACTCTAAGGCTCAGGGAGAAAGATTATCCTGAATATCCTTCAGAGCACACTTAGCATGACAACTTTATGCTCACTAAAATGCACTAGACCATAAATGGTGTAAAGTACAAACTCTTCTGTATAAAAGAAAAGATAAGAAAAGCTTTCCAAATCTATCCAAAATCCCTGATTAGTAACAGTCTCTATAGAATGTCCTTTCGAATCTGGCATTCTATGTTAAATACTAGATTTACTACATATTGCACAATAGAAATAGCTGTAAAATTGATTAGCACCTAGATTTCTCAAATGGACTCCTTAAGACATTCCACAGATTTTACACTACCAGGATTTTAGAGTTTTTAAGAAGATTTTAGAATCAGATATCTGTGACTAATGTAAATAGAATAAGGTTTCCATTATAGATCAGGACAGAATAACAAAGACAAAATTTACCCTCCTTTTCTTCAACTACTAGAAAACTGGGCAAAATACATTTAAAAACTGTCTTTAGCTATTGAACAACAGAAAGCACAGGACTATGATCCTCAAGAAAAAAGAAACAAAGTGATTCCTACAATTGAACCAGCTTATTCTGTTCTAGCAGTCATGGATAATTTGTTTCCATATTTGGTGAAACTATAATTCTGTACATTCAGGAAGCTGCACAAATAAACATAGAGCTGAAAATAAAACATTTTGCACACTTGTAATGAAATATATTTAGCAAATTAAATAAAACTGGTTATTGGAAAAGATCAGTATAATTGACAAACTTCAAACTGATAAAAAATATAGGAAAGACAAAAATTAATAATATAAAGCAAGAGAACCTCAATACAGATCTACTGATATTAGAGAAATAGGGAATAATTATGAAAAAGTTAATACATTTGGCAATATATAAAACATAGACAAATTCCATGGAAGATACAAACCACCAAGCTTCACTCAATATGACTGAGTTACTATGAGTATCCCAGTATCTACTAAAGAAATTATCACTTAAAAGTATTTCCCATGTAAAAAAAAATAAAAATAAAAAAGGCAGGTACAGATAGATTCAGCAATGAATTTTATCAGACATTTAAGGAGAAAATAATGCCAATTCCACTAGATCTCTTCAGAAAAGTGAAGGAGACAGACCTCCTTATCTTATTTTAAGAGGCCAGGAATATGTCCATACCAAAATCAGAAAAAAAAAATACAATTAAAGAAACTAGAGATCAATATCTTATATTAATATAGATCTAAAACTCTTTTCAAAAATTGTTAAAATCAAACTCAATAACATACAAAAATAATAATACATTATAACTAAATGGAGTTTATCCAAGAATGCAAGAATTCTTTAACATTTGAAAATCCCTCTGTGTAATTTACATAGTCATATATTAAAAAAGAAAAAAGGAGGAAGATCCAAGATGGCCCTTTAGGAGCAGCTCAGGATTGCAGCTCCCAGTGAAAGCATAGAGGGTGAGTGGACACTGCATTTCCAGATGGATCTTTATTGCCCACAGGCCAGGAGATTCCCAGGCGGAGGAGCCCCATGGGTCGCCAGCACAGCTGTTTTGGCCAGAGTGGCTGTTTTGCCGGTGCCCCGGCACAGCAGTTCTCTGTACAGAATACCCTGGTCTGGTTGCCCTTTTGAGCTGGCCATTGGAGCTCTGGGAAGGCAGATTCGCCCATTCATCTGATTAAACAGGGGACTGAAACAGGGAGCCAAGCCAGGAGATTCCTGGGAAAAAAAGCCCCATGAATCTCAGCACAGTTGTTTCAGCTGGCACAGTGGGTTGCCACATGGGAAACCACTGAGATCCCAGTGCTTTTTCAGCAGGTGACTGGAACACCTGGGAGAGAGTCAACCGCTGAACTTAAAAAAAATGGTTTGAGGCAGAAAGGCAGCCAGGTGATCAGGCTCAGTGCATTCCACCCCCCCACCCCCCCCAAAAAACCCAGCAATTGGAAACGCTCTGGGTTGAGAGTTTCACAGCGAGCACAGCTGAACCCAGGATGGTCCAGCTCTGTGGGAAAGGGGTGTCTGCCATTACCAAGGCACTCCAACCCTATGGAGATAGTCCACCATTGCTGAGGCAGCCTTCTGTTGCCAAGGCAACCCACCATTACAGAGAGAGTCTGCCATTACAGAGGTGGGCCACCATTGCCGAGGCAGTTCTAACCACACCTATATAAACAGGACTGCAGGGAAGTTCACACGGCAGCAGGGCGGAGCCCACAGCAGCTCAGCAAAGCCTCTGCAGGCAGGCAGTGACTAGGCTGCCTCCTTGCTGGGCAGGGCAGCCCTGAAAAAAAAGGCAGCAGCACAACAGAAACTTATAAATAAAGCCCTAACTTTCCGAGACAGAGCACCTGGGGAGAAAAAAAGGGTTTATGAGTTCTGCCACAGCAGACTTAAATGTACATGCCCAGCAGCTCTGAATGAACAATGGAGCTCAGCACTTGAGCTCCTATAAAGGACAAACTGTCTTCTCAAGCAGCTCCCTGACCCCCATATATACAAAGAGTCACCTCACAAAGGACTGATCAGACTGACATTTGGCAGGTATCATTCTGGGACAAAGATAGCAGAAGAAGAAACTGGTAGCAACCCTTAGTGTTCTGCAGCTGCTGCAGGTGATCCCCAGGCAAGCAGGGCCTGGAGTGGACCTCAGCAGTCCTACAGCAGAGGGGCCAGACTCTTAGAAGGAAAACTAAGAAAGTGAAATAACTTCATCATCAAGAAACTGGACGTCCACTCAGAGACCCAATCTGAAAATCAGCAACTACAAAGATGACAAGTGGATAAATCCACAAAGATGGGAAGAAACCAGTGCAAAAAGGAGGAAAACACCCAAAACCAAAACACCTCTACTCCTACAAGGGATCACAACTCTTCACCAGCAATGGAACAAAGCTGGATGGAGAATAAGTGTGATAAAATGACAGAATCAGACTTCAGAAGGTGGTTAATAAGAAACTTCTGTGAGCTAAAAGAACATGTTCTAACTCAATGCAAAGAAACTAAGAACCTTGAAAAAAGATTTGATGAAATGCTAATGAGAATGGCCAACTTAGAGAAGAATATAAGTGAATTGATGGAGCTGAAAAACAACACGAGAACTTCGTGAAGCATACACAAGTTTCAAAAGCCAAATTGACCAAGCAGAAGAAAGGATATCAGAGGTCAAAGATTAATTCAATGAAATAAAACAAGAAGGCAAGATTAGAGAAAAAAAGCATAAAAAGGAATGAACGAAGTCTCCAAGAAATATGGGACTATGTGAAAAGACATAATATAGGTTTAGTAGGTGTACCTGAATGTGACAAAAAGAATGAATCCAAGCTGGAAAATACTCTTCAGGATATTATCCAGGAAAACTTCCCCAACCTAGCAAGACAGGCCAATATTCAATTCCAGGAAATACAGAGACCACCACAAAGATATTCCTCAAGAAGATCAACCCCAAGGCACATAATTGTCAGATTCACCAGGGTTGAAATGAAGGAGAAAATGCTAAGGCAGTCAGAGAGAAAGATCAGGTTGCCCACAAAGGGAAGCCCATCAGACTCACAGCAGATATCTCAGCAGAAACCCTACATGCCAGAAGAGAGTGGGGGCCAATATTCAACATCCTTAAAGAAAAGAACTTTCAACCCAGAATTTCATATCCAGCCAAACTGAGCTTCATAAGTGAAGGAAAAATAAAATCCTTCGTGACCAAGCGAGTACTCAGAGATTTTGTCACCACCAGGCCTGCTTTACAAGAGATCCTGAAAAAGGTACTACACGTAGAAAGGAACAACCAGTACCAGCCACTCCAAAAATATACCAAATGGTAAAGAGCATCAACAAAATGAAGATCTGCATCAACTAATGGGAAAAACAGTCAGCTAGTATCAAAATGGCAGTATCAAATTCACACATAACAATATTAACCCTAAATGTAAATGGACTAAATGCCCCAATCAAAAGAAACACACTGGCAAATTGGATAAAAAGCCAAAAGCCATCGGTGTGCTGTATCCAGGAAACCTATCTTATGTGCAAGGATACACAAAGGCTCAAAATAAAGGAATGGAGGAAGATTTACCAAGCAAATGGAGAGCAAAATAAGCAGGAGTTGCAATTCTCATCTCTGTAAAATAGACTTTAAAGCAACAAAGATCAAAAGAGAGAAAGAAGGACATTTCATAATGGTAAAAGGATCAATGCAACAAGAAGAGCTAACAATCCTAAATATATAGGCACCCAATACAGGAGCACCCAGATACATAAGGCAAGTTCTTAATGACTTACAAAGAAACTTAGACTCCCACACAATAATAGTGGGAGACTTTAACACCCCAATGTCAATATTAGACAGATCAACAAGACAGAAAATTAACAAGTATATTCAGGACTTGAACTCAGACCTGGAACAAGCAAACCTAATACACATTTACAGAACTCTCCACCCCAAATCCACAGAATACACATTCTTCTCAGCACCACATCACACCTACTCTAAAATTGACCACATAATTGGAAGTAAATCACTCCTCAGCAAATGTAAAAAATGGAAATCATAGAAAACAGAACCTCTTTAAAGCATAAATCAAACAGACCTATAAAACTAAAATACAATTTAAAAAGCATAAACAGAAACCAAAAATCCAAGGTACGCAGGCAACAAATACCATGATAAATGCAATGGTACATAACATCTCATTACTAACACTGAATATACATGGCATAAATGCTCCACTTAAAAGATACAGAACTGCAGAATGGATAAGAACTCACCAAACATCTGCAGCCTTCTGAGACTCACCTAACACATAAGAACTCACATAAACTTAAAGTAAAGGGGTGGAAAAGGCATTTCATGCAAATGGACACCACAAGCAGGTAGGAATAGCTATTCTTATATAAGACAAAATAAACTTTATAGCAATAGCTGTTAAAAGAGACAAAGAGGGACATTATATAATGATAAAGGCCTATTCAACAGGAAAATATCACAATCCTAAACATATATGCATTTAACACTGGAGTTCCCAAATTTATAAAACACATACTACTAGATCTAAAAAATGAGATAAACAGCAACACGATAATAGTGGGGGACTTGAATATTCCACTGACAGCACTAGACAGGTCAAGTCAGCAGAGAAACAATGGATTTGAACTACATAATGGAACAAGTGGACTTAACAGATATATACAGAATATTCCATCCAATAACCACAGAATACATATTTGATTCAACAGCACATGGAGCTTTCTTCAAATAGACCATATGATAGGACATATAATGAGCCTCATTAAATTTAAGAAAATTGAAATTATATCAACCACTCTCTCAGACCACAGTGGAATAAAACTGGAAATCAGCTCCAAAAGGAACTTTCAAAACCATGCAAATACATGGAAATTAAATAACCTGCTCCTGAATGAGCATTGGGTCAAAAACTAAATCAAGTTGGAAATTTAAAAATTACTCAAACTGAATGACAATAATGACACAACCTATCAAAATCTCTGGTATACAGTAAAGGCGATGCTAAGAGGAATGTTAATTGCCCTAAATGCCTCCATCAAAAAGACTGAAAAAAAGCACAAACAAACTAAGGTCATACCACAAGAAACTACAGAAATAAGAACAAATCAAACACAAACCCAGCAGAAGAATTAAAATACAAAAATCAGAGCAGAACTAAATGTAACTGAAAGAAACAAACAAACAAAATTAAATAAAACAAAAAACTGGTTCTTTGAAAAGATAAATAAAATTGATAAAGCATTAGCAAGATTAATAAAAGAGGAGAGAAAATTCAAATAACCTCATTAAGAAATGAAACAGGAGATATTACAACTGACACCACCAAAATACAAAGTGAGATATAATCTTCATAATTCATACATCTGACAAAGGACTCGTGTCCAAAGTCTACAGAAAATGCAGAGAAAACAGCAAGAAAAAAAACAAACAATCCCATCAAAAAATGGGCCAAGGATAGGAATAGACAATTCCCAAAAGAAGATATACAAATGTCTAACAAACATTTGAAAAAATGTAAAACATCACAAACAATCAGGGAAATGCATATCAAAACCACAGTGCAATACCACCTACTCCTGCAAGAATGACCATAATCAAAAAATCAAAAAACAGTAGATTTTGGCATGGAAGCAGTGAAGAAAGAACACTTCTACACTGCTGGTGGGAATGTAAACTAGTTTAGCCACTATGGAAAACAATGTGGAGATTCCTTAAAGAACTAAAAGTAGAACTAGGAATACCACTTACAAGGAATATGAAAAACCTCTCCAAGGATAACTACAAACCACTGCTCAAGGAAATAAGAGAGGACACGAATAAATGGAGAAACATTCCATGCTCATGGGCAGGAAGAATTAATATCATGAAAATGGCCACATTGCCCAAAGTAATTTATAGATTTAACGCTATCCCCATTAAGCTACCATTGACTTTCTTCACAGATTTAGAAAAAAACTACTTTAAGTTTCATCTAGAATCAAAAAAGAACCTGCATAGCGAAGACAATCCTAAGAAAAAGAACAAAGCTAGAGGCATCACACTACCTGACTTCAAACTATATTACAAGACGACAGTAACCAAAACAGCACGGTACTCATACCAAAACAGATATATAGATCAATGGAACAGAATGGAGGCCCCAGAAATAACATCACACATCTACAATCATCTGATCATTGACAACCCTGAAAAAAAAAGCAATGGGAAAAGGATTCCCTATTCATTAAATGGTCCTGGGAAAACTGGCTAGTCATATGGAGAAAGCCAAAACTGGATCCCTTCCCTACACCTTATACAAAAATTAACTCAAGATGGATTAAAGATGAACTTACTCTTTTTTATAGTTATCAAACACTTATTTGGTAAAATTTGTGCACCAAATGCTTTGTGCTTGGTGCCAGAGTTATCTAATTTGGGGGTTGATAGATTTTATATTTTATTTTTCCACAAGAAGAAGATTCTTGTAATGTATAGGATACTAAATTGGATAATTTATGAGACTATCTCATTATAATGCCCAATGCGTTTAGAAGTTCAAATATCTATACTAATGTACTATATATTTTGGAAGATTGTATTTCAAAGATAGCTACACCAAAATCTCCCATTCCTAATCTTCTCCTGAAATGTGACCTTAGCACTCTCCAGTCAAGAGGTAGAGTCTGTGAATCTAAAATGCCATCAGGGACCATTTTGACGAAGAATATGGCAGAAGTAATGTCTTGAGATTTCTGATCCTGGGCATTATGAAGGCCTGAAAACATCCACTTTTCAGTTCTCAGTAGTACTGAGGCATCCTATAATATGTCTAGCTACTTTGCAGGATAGGCCACCTAGAGACCAAGAGATGTTTAGTCTGTAAAGAAATAGTAAAGCTTCAGTTATTACAGCCTCCAAACTGAACAGTGAAACATAGCCACAAGAATAACACTGGCAAGACTCTGAGGAAAAAGCAAAAAAGCAAAAAGCTCAGCCCTTATTGAGGAAGTGTACACAAATAAGCTGGTTATTGTTTGAAGTTACTAACTTTTGATATGGTTTGTAGTGCAACAAAGGATAATAAAACATAATTCGTATCTGCAAGTGGGATGTTGCTGTTAATAGAAACCTAAAACATGTAGCATTGATTTTGGGACTTGTTAGTGGAAATAGGTCTAAAGTTACTGGGAATAGGTCTAAAGTTAGGGAGAATATTAGGGAAGTGAGAAAACTACTATTGCATGCAAGAGAGAAAATTATAGAAAAAAAGGGTTATACAGGTTATTATTTGCTGCTAGTACAGCAACATTAGCAAAAGTATGACCAGGAATAACATGGAATATTAAAAGTGTAACCAATGTACTTAGTTCTGGCTAAAATTTTCATACAAAATGCTGTGTCAATTGTCTTATTTTAGATGCACATGACAAATTACATAAGAAATGAGATGTACTAAAGGATAAAATGTTCCATTTTCAAGCAGAATTTAGTGAAAATATTAAAAAGCCAGTATTTGCTGAGATCAAGGATGAAATTGTTTTTTCTCCTTGGTCACCCCCCCAACAACCAACTACCATAGTGAAAAAGGTCTCTTTGCAAAGATGGAATCCATAATGTTTCAGGGGTAAAGATCCAATCAAAGGTCCACTGTGAAATCCTTTGATAAGTTGTTAAACAGGTTTTTTTTTTTTTTTTGAGACAGAGTCTCACTCTGTTGCCAGGCTGGAGTGCAGTGGCACAATCTTGGCTCACTGCAACCTCCACTTCCCGGGATCAAGTGATTTTCCTGCCTCAGCCTCCTAAGTAGCTGGTACTACAGGCACACACCACCATCCCTGGCTAATTTTTGTATATTTAGTAGAGACATAGTTTCATCATGTTGGCCAGCATAGTCTTGATCTTGACATTGTGATCCACCCCCTTCAGCCTCCCAAAGTGCTGGGATTACAGGCATAAGCCACCATGCCCAGCCATTGAACAGATATAACAAGGGCCCTATAGAACATTTTAGCTAGACAAATGGGCTTCTATCAGTCCTAAGGAATTTCTCACCTTTGATTCTACACAAAAAAAAACTTTTAAGAAAATTGTCCCACAGAACCCCAAAGTATAGCAGAGAAAGGCTTAGATCAAGGAGATTTGGGGGTATAAATTATGTCAAATGGAGTAAATTTATAATTTGATACAAGAAAACCCACAAAGTTTTAAAATAACTTATATGTCCATGAGCTGAGAGATACAGACATTTTAAAATAAAAAGGTTGCCTTTTTGCCTCCAAATTCATTCAGGTAGGTAGCATGCTGAGAAAGTTTTCAGTTGCACATAAATACTTTCCTCACAGAAAATGAACACTTACTTAGTGGGCATAGTGAACAACAAAGAAGCAATCCAGAATTGCCTTAATCAAAAAACTCGAAAATGTATTTGACTGATTGAATTTTAGAATTGCTGTGGACCAGTGACGTCTATGCACCTACAGCTCTTCTATCTTTTACATACATACCTAGAAGTTATCTTGTCTTTGTCTCCACATTACGTGTTTGACAAAGGGAGGGCAAAAATGTTAACTTTCTAGTTTGCCTTTGGACTAAGAGAAGCTATGTCCAAGGAGCTGTGCCTGAGGTACCAGCCCTGGGAAACATCACTGATATGACTTAGATGATGAGATGATAAGACTTCAAGAAAATGCTATAATGGGATGACAGTTTTGAGTAAGGAGCAAGGATTTTTTTTGTGGGAGATATGTGCTATGGGAAGCAAACAGTGGTCAAAGATAGCTACAATAATATATTTTATTCCACAAGTTTTTATACACTATGACATTGGCATTTTGCCATCATAATAATTAAATGTATAGAATGATACAAAATTAAGAAAATATATACGCCACATACACTGTTTTCCTAAATCCTAAATTAAACCACACCCATTGCTGATAAAACAAAGAAGAAAAAATAATAATGTAAAATGATTAATTAATGTTTCTGATGTAACTAACAAATGACAGTGTTTCAGTTAATCTCAACAATATAAATCTTCAGAACTCATATTTAGTGTTTCTTTCAGAGAACAATGAATATATATATTAAAATAAACATTTTAAAAGATAAATTGTGACAGACCATATACTTCTTCTGGTTGAGTCTTTTTTGTTTTATACATAAAATATTTCTTATACTGCTTTTATTTTTCCTTTTCTTTATCCCATTATTCCCAGTAGTTTATTCCTATTTTCTTTTTTAAGTCACCAAATTTAATTTATGCATTTCTATTTCTACCTAACCTAAAGTATACCATAAAAGCTGATAAACTAAACACATCAGTTTATAATGCTAAAATACCATATTAAATATTAGAAATGAAATATTAGCCTTAAAACCACCCATACAAATTTTTGTGTAGTGTTCATTTTTATGTAAGAAGCTACTGTTTCTGAATTTTCTTTCTAACATTGCATTTAGTGTTCAGATTCTATAAGGCAATATTTGATCTTCTTCTCTGGGAGTAATATATTTATGCAGTTCAGTTTGAAAAAAATAGATCCAAAACTAAATAAATACAGGTAAACACTATATTAATTATCTGCATTTACAGCATTCAAAGGAAACTCAGTTTCTTGGTGGCAAAACAACTTATTTTGCCAAATATTGTAATTTTAAATGTTTGAGAAATGGATGGTCAAGACAAGAAATAAAAAAATAGAACTATAAAGTAAGCCAAATCCTAAAATTTTAACTTTCCATTGAATTCTATGTAAGGAGTTTGGTAAAAACAAATAAATAGCCAAAAAAAAAAAAGTATTGAGTATATTAACATCTGTGTATATCAGTAAGTAGCTATTATCCACATGAATCTAAATTTTGCTGTTTTTTTCTTAAATTTTACTATTTATTATGAGAAGATAGAACTGTTTTTTGTACTCCCAAATTTAATGAGTACATTTAACAAATAGCCCAAAATGATTTACACACACAAACATGCATACATATGTTGAAAATCAATGAAAACAAATGTGTCTTATAAATTAGATGACTAACACTTTAATAAAGGCAAAAATTTTAGTAATATCATTTTCTACAATATTATTGTATTAGTCAACCTAAATAGATCTTAAAATAACCTATTTCTATACCCCTTTAAAAAGTACTTTCAGTAAGAATATATTATAAACAGAATAGAAAATATAATCTGCAATTTTACATTTGCTTTTTAACAATTATAAGTACTTGCCTAGGTCAATATGGACTTTTAACAGTTGAACATGTCTTTTGTATCTCTAGGCAGAAAAAATAGAGCTGTCTCAGGGAAAAAAAATTTATTAAACACACTCCCCAAGACCCATGCTGAACTCAAAATTACACAGCATGCATCTAGTCTCAAAAGATTGTGATTTGCTTTTCAGTCAAATGTTTCCTGCTGTTAGAAAAAAATGTAAGCTTTGTTTCATGAAAAGCTTTAACCTGAGAATTACTGCACTGCCATAGTTACCCAGCAAAATAGGTTGCATAATCTAGAAGGGAGCAAGAAAACATTAGGTTTGGAAAATAAAATGAGCTTTCTGTTGGAAAATCATACACATGCCCCCTATGTTTGTGTTGGCATCTATACAGTTTAGCCCATTCTCTGAGAAGCATCCTAACTCTAAAGGAAGTTCCCACAGAGCAATATGTGTATCCCAGCGGTGTGTGAATCATTTCTCTTATCTAATAATCTACAAATATACCTTTTGTTATTCTTTGACTTTGCTGAAAGGTGAGATTCACCGTGGGGCATTCATTTTGTCTGCCAAGTATTTCTTCAGGAGTTGTTTTATTTTCTGCTGTTACACTTTAGATAGAAGTTCATGACTCCATTAGAAAATAGAAAACAATATCCATATTAAAATGCTCTAAAAACTAATTAACCAATTTTTCATGGCTAGTTCCATCTTTTCTTTTTTTTTGAAAGCATGAGTTTCTGTGAGTATTTTACACAGGACAAAAGAAGCATTATTCAAGATGAGCTGCATTAAAAAATGAGCATTCTTTAAAATACAAATGAGGAAACAGTTTTGCTTATTCCCTTTATTTCTCAAGCATTAAAGAGAATCAAAACAGAAAATAACAAAAGCAGGCAGCATATACACTTCTGACTATTTGCCATCTCAGTCTAAGAAAAGCAAGAAAATAATTAGCAAAACTCTTAAACACATCCTTTACTACATGCCTAATCATTTCACTATAATGTGTAAGGGAATTAGTAAATTAATGTCAATTATTTAACATTATTGATTATGTTACATAAGCAAAATATGTGACCTCAATACAAATGCTTTAGTTAAGTTCTAGTATGACAGAAAAAGGCAATACTTTTCTCCCCATCATGTTTTCTAAGTTATTTTTCAAATTTTGAGAAATCATCTACCAATAGAAATCTCATAATTAGTAGAGAAAGTTATACTTCCATTATTTAAAATCTTCAGTTAAAATAAGAATACATTTCTGCCAATTTCTTTTTGTTAGCTAAAATTAATTTGAATTATCCTTTGGTCTATATAAGATAATTACTTGGAATTATAATTTTAAAATTGTTAAGTTAGAATTTTTAGAAAGGAAAGTAATAGTGTAAATGTCCATTCCATTATTTACCTGCTGTTTACAACACTTTTAGAAAATCTGTTGTAGAAATGCATATGATTTCAAGGTTACCACTAACATTTTTCATCCTTTCCATATTTATACACACATTTTTCATTATCCCTAGGCTTTCTATTATTTATTCCATTCTTATGTTATTGCCTCAATGTAACTTATTGATGCTGAGGTTTAACAAATTTTAATGATGACAGCATGAGAACCAGTTCCCCTGACTGTGTGCAGGAAGTGGAACAGGAACAAGCAGCTATAGACAGCCCTTACTACATGAACCATAGTGAAAGATGAAAATTCAGTAAGACCTTTTCTTTTTCCCAAAAATGAGGGTGTGTGGTTAGGGCATTTGTTTAGTAAAATGAATAATTTCAGGAAAGAAAAACTTAATCTAGTCCCTATGAGTCTCACCGTGGGTCAGGTAGGCTGTGATATAATGACTCAGTATTTATTTCTGGTGCAAACCAGGCTGACAGAGATCTTATTAATGAGGCATCATGTTGCTAGAGTGGCTGAAACATATAAAGGTATGTTTCATTTTCATGTAAGATGTTAAAAGAATCTTAATAAAAAGTCCATGTTCCTCAAATTTCATATTAAGTTTAAGATTTAGAAAAAAATGTCCTCATAAAGATCTGCTTTAGCATTTGAGAATACTTTTTTCTTGATTTTATGTGTAATACTGCTGAATTTTGCTGCTATTTAATTACAAAAGCTTTTATATGTCACAAAACAAGGATGTTCATGTTGAAACCAAAGAAAAGTACATAATTATAAAGTTTAGACGAATGTTACTTAGAAATTTCCACAGTGAAATCTATAGCTGGAAAGGTAAAAAGCAACCTGAAAGAAAACAAGTAGTGATGTGCAACAAATAGCTGCACATTTTAACTAAATAAAAAACTCTTGCATGTTCTTCACATGTACCACAAAACCTAAAATGCAATAAAACAAACAAATAAATAAATAATAAAATTTTAAAATTAAAATAATTAAATAAGAAACAAAACTATGCTATACCAATAGCATAGTTTGTGATTTATTTTTAACCATTGTTTCATTAAAAAATAATATCTGAATTTCTTGCAAGGACAGGATAAAAGCAGAACTAAAAAAAACTTTCTCCTCAATATGTAAAAAAAAAAGAAAAACAGTACAAGTAACAACAAAATTCACAAGCATAACTCAAATTATGAAAGGAATACAACAGAATATGCAACCAGAAAAAGTAGAAAGCCACAGCAAGAAATCAAATCATCTCAGCCCCATCATGCCTCACCTCATCTCTCAAAAAGCCAGTATTTAAGGAATGATGAGTCATAAAATCCTGTAAATTCTCATCAGTACTTTGTAATTTGAGTGAAGCTAACTGAGGGAGTGACTCATGAGCACTAGGAAAATTGGTATAAATTTAACTACAAACAACTTACATGATACAGGGAAGTATCAGTGAAAAAGTATTATCAGGAGTTTCTATCTTCAGGCACACTGTACTGAGTTAAATAAAAGAACAAAAAACCAAGGAAGTGTTAGAACTTTAGATGGGATGAGTGTGCCCTGACATGGTTATTAATGAAATAATATGAAAAAGCCCACATTTCATAGCTTGAATTACACTCAGCTGCAGCTAAGTCCTCGCCCTTCCACAATTCATTTGTTTATTGATTGACTGATCGATTCAACCATTCTTTATTGAAAAACTATTATGTATCTGACACTGTTCTAACCACTGAGGAAATATGAGTGAACAAATCAGATAAAAATCTGTAGTTTTACAGAATTTACACTATAATAGAGACAGATGTTAAAAACAAACCAAGTAAATTTCCTTTAATCTTCTTCATGCCATTTATCACATGCTAATATAAATTTTATATTCAGTGTTCTTAGAGGATATCATATTCTTATCAGAACATTTTAAATGGTCTGAAGAAAATTAAAGAATAAAAAAGAGAAAAGTCCTGAGGGGAAAGGGGTTCCAATGTTTAATAGGATGATCAGGGAAGGCCTCTGGGAGAAGGTGACAAATGAGCAAAGGCTGGAAGGAAGTGAGAGAATGAACCATGTAGATAGGTGGAGATGAAGATTCTAGGCAGCTCAAACAGTTGATGCAAGATCAGGTGTGAGAAACAGCCAGCTAGACAGGGCCACTTAGATGAGGTGAGCTAGGTAGAGGTTATTATTAAACAGAAGATGGGATAAAAGAGTAATTTGCTGGGCCTGGAGACAGGTCTATTGCATAGGTCTCATATCATTGTCGAGTATTTTAAGTTTTACAGGGAGTAAGAAGTGAGGCCATGGAGAGTTTCAAACACAGGATACTCTTGATCTAACACATTTTAATTGGTCCATTCTGATTATGGTCTCAAAAACAGACAATGGAAAGAGCAAGAACAGAATCAAGGGCACCAATTAGGAAGATATATCAATAATTTAGAGAAAAGATGATGACAGTGGTAGCAAAGGAGGTTATAAAAAGAGGCTGAAATGTGGATATATTTGGAAAGTAGAGCTAATAGGATTTTCTGACTGATGAGACAAGGGTATAAAAAAATGAGTCAAGCATGTTTGCAAAATTACACCCTGAAAATCAAAATGTCGCCATTAATTGTGATGGGAGGAATAGTAAAGAAGCAGGAATTGTGAAAAAGATAAGGAGTTGGCTCTGGATATGCAAATTTTGAAATGCCCATTAGATATCCAAATGGAGATTTGATGTGTGGAGTTTAGTGAAGAGATCCTGACTGGTGAAGCCTGTAATCCCAGCACTTTGGGAGGCCGAGGTGGGTGAATCACGAGGTCAAGATATCGAGACCACCTTGGTCAACATGGTGAAACCCCGTCTCTACTAAAGATGCAAAAAATTAGCTGGGCATGGTGGCATGTGCCTGTAATCCCAGCCGCTTGGGAGGCTGAGGTGGGAGAATGGCCTGAACCCAGGAGGCAGAGGTTGCGGTGAGCCGATATCGTGCCATTGCACTCCAGCCTGGGTAACAAGAGAGAAACTCCGTCTCATAAATAAATAAATAAATAAATAAATAAATAAATAAATAAATAAATAAGGTCTTGTCACATATTGACAGAATTTAAAGCTCTCACTTAGGGTGTGAGAAATAGAAAAGAGGAAGTTAAAAGGCAGCGCCTAAGAGCATTCCAGCTTTCATAAGTTAAGAAGATCAGAAGGAACCAGAAAAGGACACTGAAAATGGCTGGTCAGTGAGGCAGGATGGTGTCTTGGATGTCAAGAGCAGATAATTCAAGTAAGAGAGAGTGTCAAGTGCTATGTTAAATATTGCTGATAGTTAAGATGAGGACTGAGAATTGACCACTGAATTTAACCACGTGGTGATTATTGTTGGATATGACAAGAGTGGTTTCTATGCAATGTAAAGAGTGAAGGCCTACTGAGTTGAAAGGAGAATAAGAGGGAAAGAGTTGGGGAAAGTGAGTACAGAAAATATTTTAAGAAAGTTTGCAGTAAATAAAGACAGTGGCAATGACTGGAGAGAAAGGGGATCAATCAAGCACTTTTAAAACTATGGCATGTAAGAACCTTTTCTGCTGCTGGGATCATCTAGAAAAGATAGAAAATGTTGATGGTGGAGGGAGAGTGGAAATCCTGAAGAGATGACTTTGGGATCTGATCCAGTTCACAACTAGAGAGGCCTTGGATAGGTACAGGAAAGGTTCATGAATATAACCAAATGGACAAGCTAGAGAAAATATGTAGATCAAAATATCTAGCCATTAAATACAGTAGTGTAGAGAAAATAGTCTTAAAAGGTGAAAAATGTGTCTAGGATAATTCAGTCACCTGAAGTCAGTGCAAATACAAGATCTGAACCAAGTTGCTCATTTTAAAAATTCAAAGAAATAGCATATGTGAACTATGTAAACATATCACAACAGGAAGAAAAAAAAGGAAAATAAGGATATGGTTAGAGGCAGAAGAGAAGAAAAAAAGCATTATATATGGCAGGGCACAGTGGCACATCCCTGTAATCCTAGCACTTTTGGAGGTCCAGGTTGGCAAATAGCCTGAGCTTAACATGGTGAAACCCCATCTCTATGGAAAAAAAAGGAATAAAGAAAAAGAAATTAGCTGGGCATAGTGGTGCATGCCAGTAGTCCCAGCTACATGGAGGATTGAGGCAGGAGGATTGCTTGAGCCCAGGAAGTCAAGGCTGCAGTGAGTTCAAGATCATTCCACTGCATTCCAGCCCAGGTGACAAAGTGAGACCCTGTCTCAAAAAATAAAAGAAAGAGTAAACAAAACAATAACATTACATACAAATTAAGGACCTAGAGCTACCTGCATGAAACATAATCCAAAGATAAAAGCATACTCTCAAGATCATTTTGAAATACAGAATATTTTGATTAAAAATAAGTAGGAATCAATGAAAATGGATCACAGAGATGACATGAAAGAAAAAAAGTGTTGAAATACAAGATTTCACAACTAAGAAAATTGAGAACCAAAGTAGTCAAATTGATTGAATAGGTTAGAAATAGCAAGAAACAAAATAAGCACAATAAAAAGTCAAATAAGTGACACAAAGAAAAGATTTGAAGCAAATATAGGAAATTCAGAGGAAAGGGAAACAGATTCTCATTGAAAGATGATAAGATAGACACAAAGACTGAATATATAAAAAACTACTTATTAGAAACATGAGTGAAATAAAAAATTTAAGGAATATAATACAGTAATCTTTCTAAGACATGAGGAACTGAATCTGAAGAGGTTGTATTATATATCAGGAAAATCTTTAACAGAATATTCAGAAATGACACAAATCCTAATTAAATTATTGTGTGTCCCTGATAAAGAATATTTTAGGCAAACAGGCAGAAAAAGCAAGTTAACGTCAACAAGAAAGCATTCATACACACCCAGTACAGGAGCACCCAGATACATAAAGCAAGTTCTTAATGACAAAAAAAAAAAAAAAGATGGCCTTAAATTTCATCACAGCAACATCGAATACCAGAATATAGTGAAATGTTGTCTTCGATTTTCTGATGGGGAAAACAATGTGTGAGTGAAAATTATTATTATACTGAAAGTTGTCTTTCGAATATAAAGGCAAATGGCAGCCATTCACAGGAGACAACTTAAATGAGTATGCATGAGTTCTTGGATAGCTAAAAAGCAAAGTAGTATTGAAATCCAGACAAACAAAAGATGATTCAAAATATCAAGAATTCAAAAATTTTAAAATGAAATAGCCATGCTTAATAAAAAATGGTGGTAATATGGAATTCATTCAGGGAATCAGAACAATCCACCTAGAAAAAAAAATAGAATTGCAAGGCAGTCTTTAATATAAACCCTGACAAAAAATAATAGGAACAGACTAGAAAGGGAGAGGAATTGTAAAACATACCAATTTATAGAGCAGGGAGTAATTGCATGCAGATTAAATTGAAACACATAGTTTAAAACATTTATATAATCACTGTTTTCTTGCCCCTTATGCTGTGAATAGCAATCTTTCTCATTCACTCTCTTACTCCCTCCCACTGATGCTCAAAGCCTATCTCCATTAATACATTGAGGATATACATTTGTGATATTTAATTTATTATCTTGTTTTTATTTACAGTTAAAGTAATTATTTACAAAGAGATACATCCTATATACTATTTGCTTACCCAAGGGATAGTTCAACTATAATGGGTTTATAAATATTTGATTATTTCCTTTTATTTACCCAGTTTTCAGAGTGACTAATGGGATCCCTGAAAAAGTGTGTAAGAATGGCTTGTACCAACTCACAGACCAATTACTAAATTTTAAGAATCTCTACCAGCTTGTTACTCAAACTTTGGTAGCTTAAAATCAGCCATTGTGGAAGTATTTACACCCCAGAAATAGTCAAATGCTATCAACAGAATTCATGGATAATATATTTAATAGTAAATTAAATTTGTTTCCAGTCAGAAGACCAAATATTTTAAAATAATGTTTACTTTTTAAAAAGTACTCATTTGAAAACAAAATATCAGAAAAAAGAAAATATATTTAATATTTGAAAATGTACCATCTAATTCTTATTGCTGACAATATTCTAGTGTATTTCCTTATACGTGTTTAGTATTTTTTTTTTTGAGACAGAGTGTCACAATGTTGCCCAGGCTGGAGTGTAGTGGCACCATCTTGGCTTGTTGCAACCTCTGACTTCTGGTTTCAAGCGATTCTACTGCCTTGGCCTTCCAAGTAGCTGCGATTATAGGCATGCACCACCACGCCTGGCTAATTTTTTCATAATTTTTGTTGAGACTGGGTTTCACCATGTTGTTTAAGCTGGTCTCAAACTCCTGACCTCAAGTAATCTGCCTGCCTCAGCCTCCCAAAGTGCTGGAATTAAAGGTATGAGCCACTGCACCTCACTAGTATGTATGTTTTTAAAAGTTAAAATGCAACTTATAATTCCTATTTTTACACTATAAATTATAATGCAAATATCTCCTTATGTTTAAATATACATTAAGTAGAATTTTAATATGCTAATCCACTACATGGAAATAATGGTGTGTGCAAATTATTCTGAGTTTATAGACTATTTAAATATTTTCAAAATATATCATATTCATATAAATATATTTTTAAATATATTTAAATATTTTCAACAATTATTACCTGTTTACTCGTATTTTCTGGTTATATCCTTAAAATGTATCTAGAATTTCAATTATATGGAAAAAGAATAGTAATTCATATATGGTTTTTGTTACATATAACTAAAACCTGGCCTATAATTTATAGTCTACTCAACTGATTCTAGTTTTGACATCAAAATTACATTTCTGCATTTAAATAAACTTTATAGAACTGTAGTAGGGAGAGAATGTGGGGAAAAAGAACAGCAGTGGAAAATGAGATAAATTTAAATAATACCCATGGGAAGTAATGTGAGAAAAATAACATCTCTCATAGTTTTAAAATTCTAAGCTCTATTTTATATAACCGATTATTATATTCAGTTGAAAATATATTTTCTTGTAAAACTTTCTACTCTTTAAAATCTTGAAGTCTGAATGTTCTATTTTCTAGTATAACTTCTGAAACATAGAAAAACAACAACCCAAATCACACACAGTGCAACAGATTAATAATGAAAGTGCTTATAAGGTATTTCCTATGGGATCGTTAAAATGTACACAAAGCAAAAAGAAATGGGCTTGACATTTTAGTTAGAAATCCTTTTGTTTCATCAGAATGTCAAAAGAAAAGCCTACTATGTCCCAGGGACTATTCAATGGCAACCGTGATGTAATGTTTTGTTTTTTACAATTCTGAAAAAAAGTTATTGTCATCATGGTATAGCCAAGGCAAGCTCAACATTTGTAGGAGTTAGGTTTGCCCAAATTGAAAGAGATAAAAAGTGGAAATCTGAAGACCAGGCAAAAAAGGACAGTCATAAATGTTTGTCTGTTATAGTAATATTTTTCTCATTTAAATAATGTAAGTAGGATTTTTAGCCTAGAAATAGCTAATAAAATAAGACAACTCAAATACCAATTCAACCAGAGGTCAAAGCATTTACTCAAGATGGCCTCTAAAATATATGAAGGATTTAATGCTTTTATTTTTTTTCTTTTTTCTTTTCATAGTTCGGAAAAAGCTTGTATTTAAAATGACTCAAATTACCCCAAATGGCATTCTTACCATTTTTATTATGATTACCCTCAGATGCTCTTTGCTTACTATTGTCCCCATAATGAACAACTTCAGCAAATGCATATTTTTTAAGAAACTTAGTTTATCTAAACCAGAATATGAAAAGAGAAGGCAACAGTCCTTGATTGAAGATTTCTGGGGATATTGATTATTGAAAAATTAATATAGATAAAAGATTAAAAACAGCAAAGAGGGACTCGGATACAAACAGGAGTATAGGACAAGAAAGGCAGAATTAATTGGATGCATGCTGGAGAATACAAAGGTCCTAAGTTCCTAATGGCATTGTTTTGACTGCTATGCATTGAAATTGTCCACTGATGTTGTTCTAATAATGAGTTATCTATTTTGAATATGTAATTTTGATAAATAGTATGTAACAGTTGCATGCATTTTGAATTATCTATATTTCTTATTCCTTTTTCTCAAAATGTAAAATTAACCTAACTACAGGTTAGTACTTCTATACTGTGCAACTCCAGGAGGAATGCTGTATCCTAAGTGGTGTTCCTGATGTTGTACAATGTATAATAATTTATTAGTGGATGTATTAGTGGCTTATTGACCAATTAATTGTTATTTATTGTGAATAGTTGTACAATTGCTATGTATTGTATGTTCATTTTGAAGAGATTTTTATATAAAATTTACTAGCTACTATTTTTACATAGTTTCAGCAGTCTCATGGTCCGAGGACCAGCAATAATTCATGACCAGAAAGGAGAAGACCAAAACAAACAAACAAACAAACAAAAACAAAAACAAAAAAAAACAAAGGCTTCAGGCTCTGTGTTAAGTCTGTGGAAATGTAGTAGTGAGTGTGAACTAAACATAGTTTTATGTTTATAAAAACTGCAAACTCTCTTCAAGACACCTTAGACACTGACTGGATTGAGGTAATCTGTCCTGCTTTAGCTGCCTACAATAGAATAGAGTAAATTTTCTCTGGAGAAAAATAATTGTTATCTAGAGACTCTTTTGTGTGCAGTCTCTGGATTAACAAAAAGTTAATAGGTTGATCAAGAAATAGGATCAAGAGTAAAAAGATATATTAGAAACAAGACTTAGACTTGGGACATGGAGGTTTAGATTGGAGGCTCCAACCTAAAATTCTATACATGCAAATAGCCCTCAAAAACAAAGACAGAATAAAGGCAATTCCAGCCAAAGAAAAACTGAAAAATTTGATATCAATAAACTAATTGGAAAACTAAAAGGCATTATTTCGGCAGAAATAGAAAAACAACCATCCAAGTTAAAAACACAAATGGAAAGTGTTTTATATAGTTAAATCCAAATAAATAATGACTATAATAAATGATGATGTACATGAGAATTAAATTGCATGACAAAAGTAAGACCAGTCATAAAAGGGGCAATAGTATTGTAAGCTCTTAGCATTGCCTAGAAAATGGCAAATGGACTAAGCTATATTAGACTCCAGTAAAATAAGATGGATATTATGATCTATAAAAGGTCACTAATAAAGTAGTATAAAATATATAACTAACAAGCTAACAATGGATTTTTTTTAAATGATCATTTCAAATGCAAGCAAGAAAAAGGGAAGCAAACATAAAACAGATGGAGCAATA
The DNA here is from genome assembly GCF_049354715.1 of Callithrix jacchus. NCBI lineage: Eukaryota > Metazoa > Chordata > Mammalia > Primates > Cebidae > Callithrix > Callithrix jacchus. The sequence continues at coordinate 100,038,339 of NC_133504.1, read as the reverse complement.
GATTAAAAATAATACAAAGGAGAATGTAAATGTAAACACATCAAAAAATACATTGTCTTAATATAATATGTAATCCAAACTTGAAAATCATAAGACTTGAATTTTTTACAATCCAACTAAATGCTGCTAATAAGAGATAAATTTTAAAGATAAGGACATAGGGCTGGATGTGGTAGCATGTGTCTATCATCCCAGCTACTTGGGAGGCTGAAGCAAGAGGATGACTTGAGCCCAAGAGTTTGAAGTAGTCTGGGAAACATAGTGAGATCCCTTCTCAAAAAAAAAGAACAAAACAGGACATCAAAAATGGAAAGAAAAAAGTTAGAAAAAGGTAAACCATGAGAACACAACCAAAATATCAAAGCAACTTTAACACTAGAATCATTACAAAAGACAAATAGGAATATTTTACAGTTATAAAAGAATCACTCCTCCTAGGAAGATACAACAATTCTAAATTGGTATACACTTAGCAAAGCTTCAAAATACACAAAGAACAAATTGACAAAATGAAAATAATGAATTCAAAACTAGTTACAGCTCTTAACACGTTTAACACAGTGTTGTAACACAGTGTTACAATTTCAACTGCAATACAATTTCAGCACTAACTAGCCAAAGTTGGTGTGAATCCCATGGTTTTAAGGGCAAACTCTTCCATAAGACTGCCCTCATTTCAGACACCAGTTACAAGTTCCAGTGGTCACCATGCCGCTTGCACTCTGACCAACTGGATACGAATTCAGGGGTTCCATGATTCACTCAGGGTTGATGGGCTAGAAAGCCTCATAGTACTCAGAAAAGTGCTACACATATGATGACAGTTTTAATATTATGAAAGATACACACAGGGTAAGGTCTAGGAAAGTCCCGAATGCAGAACTTCCTTGTTTTCCCCACAAAGAGTCAGGGCAGGTTACCCTTCTCAAACATCAATGTGTTTGCCAACCAGGAAGCTTCACTGAGTTTCAACATCCAAAGATTTTATTGGGGTTGTATTACATAGGCACGATTGATTAAATAATCAGTCACATGATTAAGCTCAATCTTTAGCCACCTGCTACGCCCCACCCAAAGTCCCTACCTTCTAACCATGTGGTTAATCTGTGTCATGACCATTCCTTATCTTGAAACTACCTAAGAGCCCACTATGAGTCATCTCATTTCTCTCATTCAGGAAATTACAGAGATTTGTGAAGAAACCTGGAACAAAAGACCAGGGAAATTCTTTATTATGCTACAGTAACTACAGCAGATACATCCCTAAGGGTATAGAAAATCCAAACAAAATGATTTATGAAATAGACATAATTGAAATATTGAGAAGGCGTAATCAGTCTGTTTTAAAAAAGATACACATGATATTTTTTAAAACAAAAAATTTCAAGTGTACATAGAACATTCACCAGAGTTTACCATATATCAGTTCATGACAGATAAAGAACACATGACACATCTATGACAGATTTCATAATAAAAAATGTCAAAATATGGTTACTCCCTATCTTAAAATGAATATAGAAATCAATCATTAAAACATGACTAAAATTGTTTCCTCAAATGTTTGGAAATTAAAAAATACATTTCAGTGTAAGTACAGGTAAAAAAATCAGAATGCAAATTCGATAATATTTTGCATTGAATGAGAATAAAAATGCAACATGCCATATCAACAAATAATTATTAATTCAGCATTATTGTCTTATTCAAAAGTTTATTATTCCCCATTTCCTTAACTTAATAAAAAAGTATGTTTAGAATTCTAATGACAAAATGATTTCATCAAAATAAGTAGAATTTGTTTGTTGAACAAAAAATTTTTATTAATTATAGCATGAAAATACAAAATATAAATCCACTATTATGAACTAATTTACTTTATTAAAAATAATCAACACAATAAATATATTTGAGTAGTGCTTTATACCAGAAGGCCAAAGTATTCTGATTATCTGCAGAGAAGCAAATACTCTATAACTACCTATATCTTGCATCATAAAAATTCTTCTCATTGCTACACTGTTTTCATTGTCTTTTTAAAGGCTGCATAATGTTGTTCTCAGTGAATTAACTGTAATTAATTAACCATGTTCCTATTTTTGCGTATTTAAGTTCTTTAATGTGTTACTGATGTACTTACAACTATATGCCTGCTCTACAGCATAGTCTTCACTGTTAGGCCCAGTCTGGCTCCTACATATTTCAGTGGGCTTATTTCTCTCCTGGGTTTTAATTTTAAACCCGGTCTGTTTCTGTCTTTGCACTCCTGACAGTCTGTAGCTCCTTCCCAAAGGTATAAAATAATTTGACTTTTTTTTCCCTCAGAATTCTTAAGAGGTCAGTGTGAAAACTTCAGATGGAAATTTATATAATATAGCAAGTTTCCATTTACAGTTTCAAGATAAAACTTTGTTCATTGTTATGAGCTTTAGACACCCAATCCATAAAAATGACAATTGATGTTCTAAATTTCAATTAGGTTCACAAAAATCTTACAAGAAACTGTAATAATGTCTTGCCTTAACATAAACCACAAAGAACAGTGAAGTTTCATGAGCACATTGTTCAGAGAATCATAGAGAAGTTACAAACAAGAAAGAAAAGTGTGATAAAGAATAGCTTAATGAGGATTTGTGGCATACGATATATAAAAATCTAAAAGCAAAGCCTTTTTTTAGATGTTAACACTAGAAAGTTACTCATAGAATTTGATTTTAAATAAAGACAAATATGCACTTATAACATTATGGAATATAAGGGAAAACAAAATGAAAAATACTGACAATGGTTTCCCCACTTTTGCCACACTTTAAAGAGATGAAAGGAGGCAGCCACTTTGAAGGGAGAAAATGGTGGTTTGTGCTTCAGAATTACAGATAACATCTCACAATAATGTAATCCAGGTAACAAATGTTGTTCAATTGGTTATCAAAATTAATTTTCAAAGATTTGAGAATACTGAAAAATTAGCAATCACTTTACATACACTATTAAGTGTCCAGTAAGAAAAGGACACTCTGTTAAGCACTCCCACCATCCCTCTCACTCCCAATCCATGGAAAAATTGTCTTCCACAAAACTGGCCCCTGGTGCCAAAAGGTTGGGGACCACTGGTCTAGACTACAGAGTTTCTAGAGCTGGTATCCCTAGGATTATGTCTGTGATGTGTAAAAGGTGAAGTGTATGTGTGAATGAATCAATGAGTTGAAATTATCTGCACACTAGCACACAGATTATTTGACAATTTAGAATCCGTGTCCCACACTTTTACTCCTTGATATGATATGAAGAAGGGTTAACATTACCAGGGTAAGTTGATACATTCTTGTCAGGCTCAAAATTGCATCTTTGACCGTAAATTATACATTGATATGGAGAAAGTGTTTATAGCAAATCTTTACAACAAATCATTTTAAATTTTTCTGGCAACAACTGAGAAGGGTTTGCATTAAGACAATGGCAGAAAAAGGAAGTAAAAGTGTGGAAAATAAGATTCTAAATTCTCTAATAACTTGTGTGCTAAGGTGCAGATAATTGCAAATCATTGATTCATTCGCATGTAAACTTTGCCTTCTCTACATCACAGATATAATGCTGGGAATACTGATCCTAGAAACTCTATAGTCTAAAGCAGCAGCCCCCAAATTTTTTGGTACCAGGGACCAATTTTTTGGAAGACAATTTTTTTAGAGACTGGGGGTGGGAGAGATAGTTTCAGGATGAAATTGTTCCACCTCAGATCATCAGGCATTACTTAGATTCTCATAACCTAGATCCCTCACATGTACAGTTCACAATAGTGTGTGTCCCCTGTATGTTGAAATCTTAAGTATAAACACTGAAGGAATATAGAGAAGAAACAATAATATACAGCAATATAAAGCTGCTGGGCACAGTGGCTCATGCCAGTAATCACAGTGACTCAGGAGGCTGAGGCAGGAGGATGGCTTGAGCCCAGGAGTTTGAGGCTATACATCACTTTGATAATGCCACGGTACTCCAGCTTGGGCAACAGAGCAAAATCTCATCTCTAATAATAATAATAACTAACAAAGGAGAAAAACATGGAATGAAAATATTCAATTAATCTAAAAGACAAAGAAAAAGGAAGAGTAAAAATACCAAAGCACATGGAAGAAATAGAAAACATATATATAGTAAGATGGTAGATTTAAACACAACTATGTTAGCAATTATTTAAAATCTAAAAGTACTAAAAACTATCATTAAAACAGAGAGACAATCAGAAGACGTTTAAAAAGTAAGACCAAAGTACATGTTATTTACAAGAAACATGCTTAAATTATGAGGACATAGAAAAGTGAAAGTAAAAGAATAGAAAATGTTGTTCTACAAAATAGTAATTAAAATAAAGAGATGTTTATATTAATATCTGATTAAGAAAACTTTATGGTGAAAACAATACTAGAGATAAAAAGCAAGATAATTCATAAGAATAAAATAATTTTTAAAAAATGATCCTGAGTTTCTATGTGACTTATAACAAGCTCCAAAATATAAAAAGAAAATGCTAACAGAGAAGTATATGGTGAAAACAATACTAGAGATAAAAAGCAAGATAATTCATAAAAATAAAATAATTTTAAAAAATAAAATGATCCTGAGTTTCTATGTAACTTAGAACAAGCTCCAAAATATAAAAAGAAAATGCTAACAGAGAAGAAGAAACGCATATATTTGCAATCATAGTCAGAGATTTTAGTATACTTATCTCAGTAACTGGTAGAATAAACAGAAATCAACAACAACAACAAGAAAACAGTAACACTGTTAAAGATTTAAACATAATTAACCAACTTGATTTCATTAGCATATATAACATGCCATTATGTACAATACCTGCAGAATAAAAATATTTTCAACCACATGTCAAACATTTATCAAAATGTATCACTTGGAGATCACTTACCGTAAATTAATAATAACAAACAAAATAAAAACATATAAAAAACAGAGCAACTATGTAACTAATGTAATTAATTTTCAACATAAAAAAAATGGTTGAGGCGGCACAATTTTGCAGGGAAAATGGGGAAGAAAATACCTTTCCAAGTGTACAGAGACACCTGTGAAAAGCATGCCATATTTGGAGAGCTGCAAGTTGCTTAAGAGCAGCTATTACATATGGAAGGCAGCAAGAGATGAGGCTGGAGGGATACATAGTGACTTTACTAGGAAAGTACCTGTATGCCTTGCAGGTTTTTTTTTTTTAACTTTTTTTTTCTTATAATCTTGAAATTATACAGGGAAAATGAAGCTAATAAGTCATATAAGAAAATTGGACTTACACTTTGAAAGCTTCAAATGGCAACTCTTTAAATATTGGATTAGAAATGTGTAAAACCACAGGTAGTGAGCCCTTATAGTAGGACATTATACATTATAAAAATCTAAGCAAAAAAAAGATTATGAACTAGAATATATAAGAGTGGTCATATAAAAGATGACACATAGTAAAATTAAAGAACTACCAGAACTACATGATTGACATCAATAGCTAATATAGAAAAGGCAGGCAATGAGCAAATGTGAGGGTGATGGTAAGAAGGGTTAACTTCAGTTTGGAGCATGCTGTCTTTAAGGTGTTTATGAAATCCCTAGCTGGAAATGTTTAGCATGGAATGCATATGTAGCTTGGAAGCACTTGGGAAAGATGTGGTCTGGATCAACAGATTTGAGATATGATAGTATCTAAAGCCAGGATTTTGTTTAAAATCATATAAAAGTGTTAATGAAAATAAATTGAGAAGAGAGAAGAACAGAGGAGAGAAGAAGAAAGGGAAAATAAGAGAAAAATGAATGAAAGAGAAGGGAAATAGAAAAGAAAGGAAAGATAGAGGAAGAAGAAGAAATGAGGATGAAAAAGTATCTTCATGATAAAAAATATTAGTAATAACTATCCCTTATTGAGGGTTTAGCAGGCACCAGACATCAACATAATCCTGTGATAGAGAAAAACCAAAATCTTTTTTTCCCACTGTACTTTCACAATACAGGATAATCCTGTGACTACAGATGGGTGGAGCTTCCCCACAACACACACATCTCAGAAAATTCTGCAGATGATTTTGCAGCAAACACCAGCTGGATGTCTTCCAGTTCAATTCAATTCAAGTCTAACACTATCTACCTGAAGATTGTGTCAGACTCCACAGGTTGAGGGCTCAGTCCTACAAGACTACCCACATTTCAGATGCCCATTGCAAGAATGGATTGTGGCCGGTGCTTCTTATTGACTAGGTATCAATCAGGGTTTCCATGACTCCTTTCTTGGATTTAATTAGCAAGAACAGCTCACATAACTAAGGGAAACAATTTACTTACATTTATCCATTTATTATAAAGAATATTACAAAGAATACATTGCCATAGGGAAGAGCTACACAGGGCAAGGTAAAGTGGAGGCATGCCTAAAGACTCTTTCTGTAGGCATGCTACCCTTCAGGAACTGCCACTCTTTAACTTATCCAGAATCTCCTCCAAATCTTATCTTTTTGGGTTTTTATGGAGATGTCATTACATAGGCATGATTGATTGATTTCATTGGTCATTGGTGATCAACTCAACCTTCATCCTCCCTCTGTTCCCCAGAAGTTGGAAAATGACACTGAAAGTTCCAAACCACTAATCATGCCTTGGTCTTTCAAGTGACCAGCCCCCATTCTGAAGCTACCTAGGGTCCCCAGCCACCAGTCATCTCACTAGAATACAGAAAACTCCTATCACTCCAGAGCTCCCAAGGGTTCTATTGTGTGCCAGGGAACCAGATGAAGGCCAGATATATATATAAGATACATATATACATGTATCTCTGATTATAAATACATATATTTATTATATATTATAAATATTTATATATGTATATATAAAATATCATAAATATTTATATATCATATTTATATGTATGTGTGTATATATATCTTATAAATATTTATTATATACGTCTATGTGTGTGTATATACACACATAGATGTATATATCTTATAAATATTGTAATATACATATATGTCATAAATATTTATAAGACATATATGTATATATACACACATATACACACACATATACATATGTATCTTATAAATATTTATAAGATGTATAAATATATAACTGTCATATATAAATATATATAATAGAATATATAAACCTATAATTCTAATATATATTTATATATTACATATTTATAAATACATATTTATATATATAATATATAAATCTCATCAAATATATATTTATATAAATAAAATATTTATAATAATCTTATAAATGTATTATATCTTATAAATCATATCTCAAAGCCTTTTAATATTTCAAAAATTTAATTCTAACAACCCTATGAAGTGGGTATGATTATCATCGTCACTTCAAAGAAAAGGAAACTGCATTTAGAGAAATTAAATTAAGCAACCAATGTAATCTAGACTATAAGCAGCAAAATAAGTGCACTAAATCCAGATATTTCTGACAGGTTTCACAATATCACACTCTATGCAATAGAGTGGCCTACCTAGCCAAAGTCACAAATCTAGGCCAAAATAGAGAGCCCAAAAAAGAACTGAGGAAATTATTAACAGCAGCCAGTGCTGTAAAAACAAAATAAAATAAACAAAATATATAAAGTCAGAAACAATGATTCAAAAACAAGTTCTTTAGATTTTGCATTTAGGAATCATTGCTGGCTCTAACAAAATCAGTTGCCACTGAGAGATAGAAGACAGATCACATTAAGCATGCTTGGAAGGTAAAAAGATAAAGATAGTAAATTTGGCTTATTCTCTAGGGCCTAGCCATGAAGAAAGAGAGAGTGAGAGTCCCTAACATGTTATGAAAGGAGGTTTCGTTTTTGTTCTAAATGTCCCAGAATCATGAATATATTGCATTAATGAAGAAAGAGAGTAAGCAACTGGAGAGATTACAGAAATAGGAGAAAGGAGATGAATGAGGAAAGAGTTGGAAGAAACAGGATTTAGAGGAGATTGATAAAATGTGAGAGCCTAGAGGGGCATCATGTCTAAAGGACTGAGATGAGTATTGCTCTTAAACCCAAGGAAATATTTTCATCTCCCTAAGGAAGTAGATGTCCAAAGAATGTTTACAAAGAGAGGAGTTGAAGTTCTTTCTGAGGCTTCTAATTTCTCATGAAGAAGAAAAAGTAAATTGCATTTTATTAGTAATAAAGGTACATTTTAAAGGCTACAACTTGGTGTAACTTAAATGAAGAGTGAACACAACTGAATCACATACATATATCCTTATAATTTATTAGTTTCAAGAGTATAGGCTTTTATATACTTGAAAATATTAGTTGTAGATGTTTAAATAAAAGCTAAAAATCATAGTTCTTTGTGCCAGTTGGCTCAAATTTTTTTTCAGCCTTCAATTACTTTGTACTTTTATCTTTTCTATTACCACCAGAACTCATATACACAATTATGTCTGAATTTCTTTGTTGCAGCTTGCTTCTCCTGAATTTAACATTACCTTATCTTGTGAAGTCCTGTGGGCACCAATTGGTATATCTTATCTAAAAGTTCCTAAAATATTATTAATATAAACCTAAAAGTTCCTAAAATATTATTAATATAAACATATAAATACTACACTGAGGATGAACCGTTTGAGACATGCATGGGTCTTTAAGCCCAAGATGTTAGTGAAATGAAGCTAAATGTAAAATAATAAGAACTTTTGACAAAATCAAAAATTTATCTGGAATGTGATCTCCCTAAGGTGAATGTGAGACATGACTAATAAGTGCTATAAAGATATACAGTTATAATTAAGTGAACTACAAACCTATTTTGTTGTGGTGAAAAACACTTTCAGAGATGAAAACCTTACTTATAAGAATTTGCACGCTTGTAAATCATGGCCTCAGTAAATCTATAAGGTGGCATTATAATAAGTAGTTATGGATATTATAAGTAAGTCATTTTTCCTCTCACTTTTCAGATTTAGGGTCTTGTATTCAGAAATGTATACCCATTTGGGACACAATATTCTGGGATTTTTAACAAGATATAAAATTTCATTTTCACAGAAAGACAGCCTCATTGTAAAGACCACATATCAAGTAAATGAGAAAAGATATGTACATGTGTTTGTGGGTGCTTAGAGCGGGAAAGCAGAAAAGGGAATTGAAAGACGAAACAACTAGAAAATAATCACCCCATAAAAAGTCAACCACTGTCTCCAGAGTAGTAAATTATAAGTTGAGGGAGCAATTTAAAACAGGAAGTTAGGATATAATGCAGTTTGTAAAGTTAAAATATTGTAAAGTAAGAATAAGAAATGTAAAGTAATCTTAAAGTATGAAAAAATTTAGAACTATGCCACATTGGTTTTTTTAACTTTTAAAAAATGAACTATACTACTGAGTATAAGGTTCCTTATGAATTCAGTCAGCTAGAACATATTAGAAAATATGTTTCCTTTATAGAGACAAACTTTTATATACATATATGTATGAGTGTGTGTGTTTGTATATATATATATGTATATAGAGAGAGATGTATGTATATATGTACACACACACACACACATCACAGAGGTAATTTGTTGTTGACACCCAAATGTTGTGTTGAATATTTCCTACATTTTGTTTCTACTTTGTAATACCATATTTTCAGCCCAATTAAAGAGAAATTGTTTCAGAAAATCACCATATTTTTAACACTTAATGAAAGCAGAAGATGCAAGTGGTAGTGAAGGAATTACATTAATGAAGCAACCCATAATTTTTTGTCCAGCATTGTCCCTAAGTGCACGCATGGAAATTTCAAAGCTCCTTAGGGTCTTCCTTACATTTTCCCTCGCTTGTCATTCACAGTGGAATAAAATCCTTGAGCTATGGAGCTAACCTGATTCTGAGGTCAGCTCATTTTTCACTGAAATAACTATTTCCACATTGATTCAAAATATCAATTTTTGTAATAATTTTCATTTTATATATTTGCAGTAACTTTGGCTATGAACTAAATCAGAGTCACAAATTTTAAGGTTAAAAGTAACCTAGGAAATAGTCTAATCTAACTCATTCATTTTAAGTGCAAATTTGAATGTCAATTGTAATGTACAGTGTACCATACTACTTTGTCGCTTGTTCTTTCAACAGCTGTCCACTTGGAACAAGCTTTAGGAAATATGAGACACAAAACATATGTTCCTACTTGCATTAGCCTTTCTGCCATTCTTGGGACACTTAGAAAAAATTGTTTTTGTTAAAATTATAGGCCGGGCACAGTGGCTCATGCCTGTAATCCCAGAACTTTGGGAGGCCAAAACGGGCAGATCCTCTGAGGTCAGGAGTTTGAGATCAGCCTGGCCAACATAGGGAAAACCCCATCTCTAGCAAAAATACAAAAAAAAAATTAGCTGGGAATGGTTGGCACACACCTGTGATCCCAACTCCTCTGGTGGCTGAGGCACAAGATAATTGCCTGAACACAGGAGAGGAAAGCCTCAGGGAGCCAAGATTGTGCCACTGGTACCACTGCACTCCAGCATGGGACACAGAGAGAGACACATCTCAAATTTAAAAAAAAAAAAAAAAAAGTATATGGTCTGGACTTTGAGAGAGCACACATTCACTTAATTTTTTTTAGACAGTCTCACTCTGTTGCCTAGGCTGGAGTGCAGTGGGGCCGTCTTTGCTCACTGCAACCTCCAGACACAAGAAATTCTCCTGCCTCAGCCTCCCAAGTAGCTGGGATTATAGGTGTGCCCCACCACACCTGGCTAATTTTTGTATTTTTAGTAGAGACAAAGTTTCACCATGTTGGCCAGGCTGGTCTTGAACACTTGACCTCAAGTGATCCACCCGCTGTTGCCTCCCAAAGAGCTGGGATTACAGGCGTGAACCACTGCGCCCAACCCATTTAAAAATACTTATTGGGCTGTTTGCAGTGGCTCCTGCCTATCTCATCTATTAGAGAGTCTAAGGCAGGAAAATCACTTGAGCAAGCAGTTCAAAACCAGCCTGGGTAATAAAGCAAGACTCCACATCAAAACAAAATTGGGGGCTTCTAATTTGTTCTGGACCCTGATCTTAATTCAGGAAGCTACAGTGACAAACATGAAGGAAATGGATCCTGATCTAACAGAGCTGCTTGGGAGTGAGACAACTTGGCTCAAATAACAACAATAAAGTGCCATAAGAATCTCTGACTGCTATGTGGAGAATAATATTGTAAGTTTTTATCTATAACTCCACATAAAAAGTATCAGGTCATTTCGCTTTTGAACTTTCTATGTTCTTAGTTTCCTTTTTTTTCAGTTATTAAAGCCAGTACTTTTTTATTTAATACGTTTTATATCACATTATTTAACATAAATTTCTATTTATAAAGTTTATTTTACTTTTCAAATGTTTTTCTCTTCAATTATTCTAGGTTTAAAAAGGCTACTAATTTGACAAACCACATTACTATATCCATTCCTATTAACCACAAAACAATAATTTAAAAGATTCAACCCATGATTAAATTGCAGTTAAATGTTAACAACTGAATTAATTTTAATATGCTGCTACCTTGTTCATTTTCCTATTTGAAATTTTGTATTGCTACTTTAATAAAAAGAATATCAACCATGTTGTCTTTATGGATTGCTCACTTATTCAAATAGCTATTACTCATCTACTAAAAATATGGTGAATAATAGAACAAGGCTTTCTGAAACTATATATCAAGAAGAAAGTTTTATAGCTTTAGTATTGCTTACAAATCAATTCCTTAGAGTTGGTCTGCCATTAGCAGCTTTTAAGACTGCCTAGAGCTGTGTCATTCACTGCTATTTTGACACATTAATGCACTAATGGTATGTGCAGGCTGACATAACTTCTCTCTAGTTCTATTACAATAATTATCAGACCTTTCTATGAGACATGCAAAGTTAAGCAAGGTGACAAAGAGTATGTAAATACTCAAGTATTTCTGAAGCATTCACTTAAACATGACAGTGAATAATTAAGAAACTATAAAAACACCAAGATAAAAACTATCTGCTGAGAACCTCATCAGAGAAAACAAACCATGAATAAAAGATACAGTCACTTAGAAATGAGGGCAGATATATTCAAGTATTCATTTCTTTAATAAAACAAGGTTAAAAGTTATGACATAATAACACAAATCACACCTTAAAACCCTATGACTTACTCGCAGTTTTAAATGTAATGAGTGTACATTTAAAAAATATATAATATGGCAAAAATGAAATTGCCTTCAAAAATTATTTCACTTTTAGTGGGAAGATAGACATTATTCTTTTGTGAAAACTGAAAGTACTGTGTTGATGTAAATTGGTAAACATGATCCATTAAGGGGGACAAAAATTGGCTGTTGACAATAAACCACTTGCTTTCTTTATTCTCCCTTCTCCATTTCATACCAGGCTGAATGAACAAAAGTCCTCCAAATGAACTGCCTGTTATGTTACTCCTTTCAAAAATAATAAATGCCTTCCTATTACCTATTTTGTCACATAGAACATTTTCACCATCCTGGCTCCCTACCAGTGCAGGTTCAGTACCATCCTTTTTTACTTCCAATCTGATGCTAATGTAAGGGAACATTAGCAAGTGTTGATGTTCCCTCATCAACACTTCTCATAGACGTGCTTTCCACTTTCACTTTCTTCTGATCCTTTGAATGACCCAGATATTTGTAGAACCTTAATATTCTAAGGGATAGTACAAACAAAAATCTAGACATTTTCTCAACTTTAAAAAACGTAAAGCCAATAAATTAATAAAAACAGTGGTTTAGATTTAAGACAGAATAAGTAATAATAATAATAATTGCTGGCTGCCAATACAGAAGAGAGAAGTAATTAAAAAATTAAGCATAGAAGAGATTGACAAGTAAAACAGAAATCAGTAAAGATCCTGTACCCTGCTTTTCACTCTCCACCAGAGGGAAACCTTCAAAGATGGTGGGAAGGGTGGTTGTCATCATCTATGATAAGTGTGAGGATCTAGAGTGGAGGACATCAGTGCTCTCTTCCCATCTGCTCACCCTGGAAGGCATCAAGGTACAGAAAGTTTCCCAGAATTTCATGTTACAGGGAAACAGAATTGAGAGAGCTATGTGGAGAGATCAGAATAGGCAAGCCCATTGAGATACCCAGAACTCCATAAACGTGTGGAAGGGCTGCCAAATTTTCCCTATTGTGAGAAACATTTTTAAAAAATGAAACATAGATCCAGCAGACATTGAAGAACCCTTGTTATCATAATGAAGGACACTGTAGAGGAAAGTGGGATCAAATACAGATGCAGACACCTCTGCAAATTCCATCATAGAGTGATGATCCTGGTGAAGAATGTACTAACCCAGTAAATGATAGTTCTGAATAGAGGATGGCATCTAAGCAAATAACATGTTGCATCTTTAGCCAGGAAATGACACTGGTGAGAACTTAGATTACTCCAGAACAAAACAAAATATAAGGGAAAATTAAAAGGGTAGAGGTGGAGAGAAGGAATAGGGAACAAGAGGTAGAGAGATGAAGAAAAAGGAGAAAAAACAAGGGATAGGTAAATCCTGAAATAAACTATTTGAAGGATCAGGCTCTTGAGTCAAAATGTCAATTTCAATTTCCAGTGTTATCTTATTTGTTGTGTAACCTTGAGCAAGTAACCTAGCCTTTCTATACCTCAGTGTCCTTATCTGTAAAATAGGGATAAAAATAGTACCTATGCCATTAAGATGCTAGAAAATTAAATGAATCAATATATATGAAGAGGGTTAATATATAAGGATAAGCTTTTTGTGTAAGTGGAAAGGACATTCTGACCAAGGACAATGGAATGGTTATGGTATTTCCAGCCACAGGTAAAAGACAGTTGGTGGAAGTGAAATAATTTTATAAAGGAGAAAATGAGCTGAGTATGGGGTATTCAGAATCTGAGTTTAAAAGGGCAGGACAAGGATTTGGCATTATATCCTGAGTAGTCTACATGTAGAAAGTCTAGTACAAGTAGATATGCATGCCATACATGAACAAACAGATGTCAATGATGGCTATTAATTGTACACTATAAACTAGCCTTGACCAATCACCAAGTCAACGGTATGATAGCTTGTACCAGCCTCTACTTGTGAATTCTGTATGATTAAGTGAACAAGTCAGAAAAATTCAAGTAATAACCACCTTTGAATTCTCTTACAAGAATTTTTAAAAAAGATTAAGATTTTACCATAACATTTAGTCACAAGTAATTAAGTCATGCTCTTGTAAATTTCCTCTGTGTATATACTGGTTATAGAATCTTTTTAAGTTCCTGATCTAGAATATTAAAGAATGCTACTCAACGTGCCAAGACAGTTTTGTGCTCTAGAGAAGGTGATATTTCAGAAAAAGTGATTATAATATTTCCACTTCACGGATCTACTATAAAATTTAATTAATCTTTATGGGCATTAACAAGAAACACAAATATTGTTTCTCTTTAAAAATTATCTTGAACAGAGAATACAAAGCTAATAATAATTCAGCTGCACTTAAATGTAAAGGATAAACTTTATTTTCAAATAATAGAGTTTGGGGATTTTTGGTTATAGAGTATATGAAAATATAAAAGAAATAGTCTTTTTTACCTTGATCTCATCTTTAATGTTTGCCTAAACAAATAATAAATGACTAACACAGGCCTAACAAAAGTGGGAGATCAAAGAATTTTAAGAATGAAGGAAACTTAAGAAATTTGCTAGGTCAATCTACTAATTTAATTTATTAGAAACTACTCTTATTCTGTTAAGTCAGTTTTCCAGTTTGATTTACAGACAGAGCTAGATAGGATAAGAAGCAAGTATTAGAAGGTTCCCAGTGCCCAGAGCGGTACACCTTTGTAGATCATTCAGGATCTTTATCCAGAACTGACAAATGAGTAAACTCATACTCAGAAATGTACTTTAGACATGATGAGGTGAATATGACATTGAAACTGGTATTAACAACAATGGTAATAAAGACCCCTTACTTATTTTACATTATTTTCTCTCTTTGGAAGAACTTTTGAAAAATTGTTAAGAACCTCATGCTCAACAGGAATACACCTACAATCGAATTTGTTCATATATAATTTAAAAGATGTAAAATAGAACAGAATCCTGAAGTTAAAAACAGGATGAATTGAAATTCACTTTAAAGAAAATTATCATCCATGTCCCAACTTAATTATTATTAAAAATAGGTATATTAAAAACAAGACATCCAACCTGGGCCCTGTGGTGCATGCCTGCAGTATCAGCTACTGGGAAGGCTGAGGCAGGAGAATCACCCAGGCCCAGGAGTTCATATCCAGCCTGGGCAACATAGCAGGATTCCATCTCTTAGAACAAAACAAAACAAATCCAAGTATTTCTTATAAAAATATTAGTGATAATGAGATAGCTACCATTGCTAAACAATCTCACACACACACACACATACACACACACACACACCCCAGAATGAATACACTTTAAAAATAAATCCTGAAGTTTGCTATTTCCTATAATCCAAATACACAATTTTTTCTTAAACCTGGCTACCTACATTCATGGGAGTGGGGAAAGGAGATAGTAAAATTTCATAATTACAAATATTAAATTAATTGAATAATATTTATACAAGTAACTAGTTCAATACATCTGAGTTTCATTTAATAATTTGATTCTATGAGTAAAATAGGAAAAGAACATTGGCATTAAAACGCATCTTAACAGTATTGCTGGCACTGTCAATATAGTTTACATGTGTTTTTCTACCATTGAAGAATAAGAAGAAAAAGTTGCTATTTTGTTGTAGCCATTAGTATTTTTCTTGTCGTGAATTTAGAAGATGTAGTTTGTAGGTTTTTAAACTCATAATTTCACTTAGCTAAACACTTTTCCCAGTGTTTTACAATGAAATATCACAGAAATAAAATAATTTTAGTAAACTTTGTCAGAATTATTTTTTCACTATGCAAGTAACATTCACTTCTCTATTTGAACTCAGTATTTTAATATATACTTACTTTTGGGGTCATTAGGGGGACTTGAATCATTTATAACAAATTTTACTAGGTGAATCTGACAAACAAACCTGCAGAGCATGTGCATCTTTGTCTAATCTTAAGAGATACTCTTGTTGTTTAAAGCAGACACTCAGAGATGTTGGGAAGTTGTATTACATATGGACAAGGAAAAGGCTTAAATTATACTGGCAAATGTTTTGGTTGGGCAAATGAAGTATAAATAAAACACTGGCATGTCCTGGAAGGGTTTTATACTTAAGTACAATCATTGTTAAAAATAATTTTTAACAACATAAATATCAAAGTCTGAACTTAAATTTCAGACTCCTTTGTTTTAAAGAAAAATATGACCTCAGACTTACTGAGTAACTTAAGCGAATTCATTTTTCAAGACAGTGCCTTGGAGAGAATAATCATTCATAAATCTTCTCAGCTATGATATTACAATTTTAATTTTTTGAAATGTCATGTACTTTTGTACCACCTAAGATGTTTGTCACATGTGAATGGGAAAGTTTATTCCACTATACTGAAGTAGTTCCTGAAAGAAGCCAGCTAGTCAAACAATTTAAAATGTCATGATGTTTTAAAGTTACACCTTTAATGTATTGCAAAGCATTTTCATCCACTGTATAAACAGCACATGGTATTTCACATTTTTCTACTATTTTATAGCATAGACACATAATCTGAACAAAAATTTAGTTCACTGTGCTACAAGAGTGTACAGAGCATTTAGGAGCTTTGGTATCAGATAGATTTAGATTGTAATAGAGTCTCTTCTACCTACCAGCTGGATAAATATTTTAAATAGTCTCATTTTTAATCATCTATAAAAATAGAGATTGTATCTGTACATCCTAGGGTCATTATAATGATTAGGTAAAATAATTATTACATAAAGGCCTAGCAAGCACATAATAGATGCTCAATAAATATGAGTCTTATTTTACTAATTTTTCCTAATCCTTTCAAGACAAGGCTATATAAAATGTAATTTGTGATTATCAACAAATTAGTAGCAGTGAAGAGTAATTAAACAGTTAAAAATTGCTTATTAGACTTTATAGTCTTCAAGAAATGAGTGTTTATTAGAAAAAATGTTTATGACAATATGGTTTTCTGTGCAGCATACTTAAGTTTCCACCAGATTCCACTATAAAACTCAAGAGGTTAAAAAATATTGTTTAGCATTAGAAGGAAAAATATTGGGTACTGAATGGGTCCTCTGTAAGCTAAAATAACTATCTTATTTCATCCAACAACAAATTATGGTAATTCCCCATTTATTTAGAACCTATTATGTGGCAGTCACTGCAGCACTTAATGCTGGAAAAACAATGCCAAACAAATATCAATACAGATCCTGATGGCATAGGAATGACAGTAAAGTAAGACACACAAACAAGATTAAAATAATTACAGGATGTGTACAGAATTAAAACCTCAGATAAGACATCTGAATCTCTGAAGGAAGAATCAGACCTGGGTTCAGGGGACATGGAAGATTTCTGAATGAAGAGACTTTTGCTAATCAGGCATCCAACAAAATTTGGTGACAGGAGTGGACAATAGGAACTCCAGATAAACATCCCGAAATACTGGAAAAGCTGAACTATAGCAAAATATGTAAGTGGTCTATCTATCTCACAATATAAAAGCTAGCAAAATAGAGAGCAAAGGAAATTAAGATAAACTTGGCTACCTACTGTTTAATGTGTCCAACTTATAATTTATTCTGATATAATCTCTCTATAGTAAAATTATTTCAATAAATCCCTAAACTTACCACTACAGTTGTGCCAGACTTGTTTCTTTTTGGCTGAACTTTGTAATGCAGAGTAAATGGGAAAAAAAAGGTACAATTTTTTATAGTGTTAATTTTCTTGAAAGCAAATTTAAAATATCTTTGATGAGCAAGATTCATTTGGTGTTATATTATTGTGATTCTTTTTCTCAACACACAGATAACTGCTTGTTTCATCTTCCTTAATTTCTTATTGTCCTCTATTCATATTAACGACACCTTGCTTCTCGTACTTTTACGGAAACCCAAAGGATCATAAAGGCTCTTAACCTTAATCCAGCCACCTTATTTCTATGGCATTTGAACAAGCCAGTTTATTTTTTTTTTAATGGAAGAAATAATATATCTCTCAGCCTACAGCAATCCTATTTTTTTGGAGAATAATTTTTCTGGGTTTCCGTCTAGTGAGGGTCATCTTGTCTCCAATGCTGAGTTTCTCTTTAGAAAGTTTTGTAGAACCAGTAACTGGTCTTCTGAGCTGAAACAAGTTAACATTCTGAAGATGAATATTCACACAGAGAATTTTTGTTCTTAATAGTGGCCTGTGTTTATGTCTTGTCTTTTCAAAAATTCAACTTCACTGCCTCAAACTGATTGAAACACCAAGTTGACTTTTAAATTATGAAATTGTTTTAATATAGAACCTGCACATTATTTAAAAATTCAACATTTAACAGTCAAAAAAAACTATATATTTATAGAAAACTTCCTATATTTCACATTATTGAAATGATCAGTTTTTCTCTAATGTATCAGAGTGACTACTTGAAGATATTATTTACATAAGAATGAACATTTGAACTGCATTAGCATTTTGCTCTAATTGTACTGTGATATGCTTTTGAAAGCACAACCATAAATATTAAATTCATTTGTGTCTAAATAGTTTTGATTTAATATAATCTACTCTCACTTTTAAACATCCAATTTTCACTGCTTTTTACAAAATTAGAAAAGAATCATCCCAAAAGAAAATTTATGGGGCATATAGAACCTCAATTGTAGCCAGAGTTCACACAGAGCTAGAGAAGTTTATGTTTAGACAAGCTAGTGCATACAGCCTTTGTTGAAAAATTAGACATTTGGTAGAATGAAGAAGGGTTGTGACTCAGCAGTAGGAACAGTAATGGTAAACCAAAGGCTACTGTAATCTAAAAAGGGCTTCAAAACTCCTCCAAAAAAAAAAAAAAAACAAAGAAGTGTACTTACAAGAAAATTAGCTGCTTGCCAGAATAAACATCTACACTGTTTGAAGAAAATGACAATATCAAGGTATTAAAAAAACATTAGTCATACTGCTCAGAAGCCAAACAAAAACTACTGTACATGTGAATTAGCAGGAAATTGTGATCCATAGCTCAGGAAAATCAGTCCATAGAAATGAACCCAGAATGTCTTAGCTGATAAATTTGGCGCAAAAGGACATTTAAGGAACAAGTATAAGTATACTCAAAAACTGAAAGAGAATAGTAAATATATCTCATTGTGGTTCTGATTTGCATTTCTCTAATGATTAGTGAAGATGAGCTTTTCTTCATGTTTCTTGGCCACATAAATGTCTTTTTTTTAAACATCGCCATTTATTTTATGCATTATTTAAATTGGCTCTTTAAAAATGTACGAAAGACACTTTAAGAAACATTTAAAATTACATTTTTCTGACTTAATGGTGATCACTTAAAATAAGCAAGTCACCAGACATTTTCAAACCATTCATAACACTGTACCTTAAATAATTTTTAAATTTTGAAACACAAACATTAACTATGTAGTACAATACACTGCTTAGCAGTAAGATTAGTTTTCCTGTAATAATATATTTCATGTAGATTATTAATTTGCAGGGCCCTGCAAAGTCATTAAAACTTATATAAGCTGAAAATTAGAGAGGTAAGAGAGTTGAAACAGAGCACAATTCAATTCTAAAATTTTAGAGTTGGTTTATCTAAAGAGAATTTGTAAAATTCCTTATTCCAGCATGTGTTAACATTTTTATTTCAACTCACATATAAACACATTTTTTAAAACTCAACAGAGGTAACATTAACATTTAGCATAATATCTACCACAGGCTGTCTCCCAGATTGCTTCAGTATGTTTCTGTCAGGCCTACTATAAAGTAGAAAAATAAAGCAAATTAATTTTGGTTTCTTTTTGTTTTTGAGAAATGTCTGTTCATATCCTTTGCCCACTTTTTGTTGGGGCTGTTTGTCTTTTTCTTGTAAAACCAAATAAGAATTTACTTTCTTCAAATTAAGAAAACCAAGTAGAAAGAGAGTTTCTTGAAAGACAGACTGAGTTACAGTATAAATTGACTGTACTCATGGCAGTTCAGGAGGAAAATGGGATGTGCCTTAAAAGGGTGACAGAAATGATTTGTTTCACTAAAATGTGCTTGTACTAGGTTAGATTTGATTGATATAGATATGCATAGAAGTGCTTATGATACTAAAACAATGGATAAGAAAGCAAATTCAATTTTTATAGAGAAGATACACATTTAAACTCATAACATCAAAAAATGTATGCTTGACACAGTACAACAATTGTTTAGAAATACCCACTTTACTTGGCATATTTTCTTATAGAATTTAGAAATATAATTACACAAAGAGAAAAGTACATGTTAGCAACTCAAAACACTATTTAGAGAAAAAATAAACATAATAGTGAGAGAATAAATTTATATTTTCCACTTAGCATTTGTATTATCCTGGAATATCAAATTCCTCATGGAATGGTTTTTTTTTTTGTGTTGTCATTGTTCTTTCTTAATTCATTTTATTAAAGTATATTTTTGATAAATGACTTGAAATGTAATGGGTAGGTTATATAATAAGTACTTTTATTATGTAGAACCTGTAAAAATCATTTCTCAAAGAGGTTGAACTATTTTAAAATCCTACAAGCATGTATGAGAGTTCCAATTCTTCCACATTGTAACCAACACTTGATTTGTTGCTTCTTTTAATTTTAGGCATATGAGTGGGTGTATAACGGTATATTATTTTGGTTTTTATTTACATGTTTCTGCTAATTAAATGTATTGAGAAAAATTTCATATCGTTTATTGGTCATACATGGTCATGAGGTATCTGTTCAAATACTACATTTAATTTTTATTAAATTCTATGAGATTGAATTATAGCTATTCTCTATATATTTCCATTATATGTGGTTTTTCTTTCTTTTTTTATTGCATTTTGGGGTACATGTGCAGAACACGTAAGATAGTTGTATAGGAACACACGTGGCAGTGTGAGTTGCTGCCTTCCTCCCCTTCACCCACATCTGGCATTTCTCCCCATGCTATCCCTCCCCAGTTCCCCCCAACCACTGTCCCTCCCCTATTCCCCCCAATAGACCCCAGTGTGTAGTGCTCCCCTCCCTGTGTCCATGTGTTCTCATTGTTCATCACCCGCCTATGAGTGAGAACACGTAGTGGTAGTGTTTCATTTTCTGTTCTTGTGTCAGTTTGCTGAGAAGGATGTTCTCCAGTTTCATCCATATACCTACAAAGGACACAAACTCATTGTTTTTGATTGCTGCATAATATTCCATGGTGTATATGTGCCACATTTTCCCAGTCCAGTCTATCATCGATGGGCATTTGGGTTGGTTCCAGGTCTTTGCTATTGTAAACAGTGCTGCAATGAACATTCGTGTGCATATGTCCTTATAGTAGAACGATTTATAATATTTTGGATATATACCAGTTTTGAGATTGCTGGGTCAAATGGAATTTCTATTTCTAGATCCTTGAAGAATCGCCACACTGTCTTCAAAATGATTGAACTAATTTACACTCCCACCAGCAGTGTTCCTATTTCTCCACATCCTCTCCAGCATCTGTTGTCTCCAGATTTTTTAATGATCACCATTCTAACTGGTGTGAGATGGTATCTCAATGTGGTTTTGATTTGCATCTCTCTGATGACCAGTGACGATGAGCATTTTTTCATATGCTTGTTGGCCTTATGTATGTCCTCTTTTGTAAAGTGTCTGTTCATATCCTTTGCCCATTTTTGAATGGGCTTGTTTGTTTTTTTCTTGTAGATCTGTTTTAGTTCTTTGTAAATTCTGGATATCAGCCCTTTGTCAGATAGGTAAACTGCAAAAATGTTTTCCCATTCTGTTGCTTGCCGATTCACTCTAGTGACGGTTTCTTTTGCTGTGCAGAAGCTGTGGAGTTTGATTAGGTCTCATTTGTCTATTTTGGCTTTTGTTGCCAATGCTTTTGGTGTTTTGGTCATGAAGTCCTTGCCTACTCCTATGTCCTGAATGGTTCTGCCTAGATTTTCTTCTAGGGTTTTTATGGTGCCAGGTCTTATGTTTAAGTCTTTAATCCATCTGGAGTTAATTTTAGTGTTAAGGTGTCAGGAAGGGGTCCAGTTTCTGCTTTCTGAACATGGCTAGCCAGTTTTCCCAACACCATTTATAAAACAGGGAATCCTTTCCCCATTGCTTGTATTTGTCAGGTTTATCAAAGATTGTATGGTAGTACATATGTTGTCTTGCCTCCGATGCCTCTGTTCTGTTCCATTGGTCTATATCTCTGCTTTGGTACCAGTACCATGCTGTTTTGATTACTGTAGCCTTGTATCATAGTTTGAAGTCCAGTAGTGTGGTGCCTTCTGCTGTGTTCTTTTAGCTTAGAATTGACTTGGCTATGCGGGCTCTCTTTTGGTTCCATATGAAGTTCATGGTCATTTTTTCCAGTTCTGTGAAGAAGGTCATTGGTAGCTTGATGGGGATAGCACTGAGTCTGTAAATTACTTTGGGCAGTAAGGCCATTTTCACGATATTGATTCTTCCTAACCATGAACATGGAATGTTTCTCCATCTGTTTGTGTCCTCTCTGATTTCGTTGAGCAGTGGTTTGTAGTTCTCATTGAAGAGGTCCTATACATTCCTTGTTAGTTGTATTACTAGATATTTTATTCTCTTTGTAGCAATTGTGAATGGTAGTTCGTCCTTGATTTGGCTCTCTTTCAGTCCGTTATTGGTGTATAGGAATGCTTGTGATTTTTTGCACATTGATTTTCTATCTGGAAACTTTGCTGAAGTTGCTTATTAGTTTCAGGAGTTTTTGGGCTGAGACCATGGGGTCTTCTAGATATACTATCATGTAGTCTGCAAATAGAGACAATTTGGCTTCCACCTTTCCTATTTGAATACCCTTTATTTCTTTTTCTTGCCTGATTGCTCTGGCTAGAACTTCCAGTACTATATTGAATAGGAGTGGTGAGAGAGGGCATCCTTGTCTAGTGCCAGATTTCAAAGGGAATGCTTCCAGTTTTTGCCCATTCAGTATGATATTGGCTGATGGTTTGTCATATATAGCTTTTATTATTTTGAGATACATTCCTTCAATACCGAGTTTATTGAGGGTTTTTAGCATAAAGGGCTGTTGAATTCGTCAAAGGCCTTCTCTGCATCAATTGAGATAATCATGCGGTTTCTGTTTTTGGTTCTGTTTATTTGGTGAATTACATTTATAGACTTCTGTATGTTGAACCAGCCTTGCATCCCCAGGATGAATCCTACTTGATCATGGTGGATAAGCTTTTTGATGTGCTGTTGCAATCGGCTTGCCAGTATTTTATTGAAGATTTTTGCATCTATGTTCATCATGGATATTGGCCTGAAGTTTTCTTCTCTTGTTGAGTCTCTGCCGGGTTTTGGTATCAGGATGATATTGGTCTCATAAAATGATTTGGGAAGGATTCCTTCTTTTTGGATTATTTGGAATAGTTTCAGAAGGAAAGAATATGCCTGTGAACCCATCTGCATCTGAGCTTTTTTTGTGTAGTAGACTCTTAATTGCTGCCTCAACTTCAGACCTTGTTATTGGTCTATTTATGGTTTCGACTTCTTCCTGGTTTAGGCTAGGGAGGATGCAATTGTCCAGGAATTTATCAGTTTCTTCCAGGTTTACTAGTTTATGTGCATAGAGTTGTTTGTAATATTCTCTGATGATGGTTTGAATTTCTGTGAGATCTGTAGTGATTTCCCCTTTATCTTTTTTTATTGCATCCATTTGGTTATTCTCTCTTTTCTTTTTTATTAATCTGGCTAATGGTCTATTTTGTTGATCTTTTCGAAAAACCAGCTCCTGGATTTATTGATTTTCTGAAGGGTTTTTCATGTCAAGAACTTCTTTATTTCTGCCTTCATTTCGTTGTTTAGCGAGTCACCATTCAAGAGCCAGTTGTGCAGTTTCTATGAAGCCATGTGGTTCTGAGTTAGTTTCTGAATTCTCAGTTCTAACTTGATTGCACTGTGGTCTCAGAGACAGTTCGTTATGATTTCAGTTCTTTTGCATTTGCTGAGGAGTAATTTACTTCCAATTATGTGGTCAATTTTAGAGTAGGTGTGAGGTGGAGCTGAGAAAAATGTATATTCTGTGGATTTGGGGTGGAGAGGTCTGTAAATGTCTGTCAGCTTTGCTTGTTCCAGGTCTAAGTTCAAGTGCGGGATATTTTTGTTAATTTTCTGTCTGGTTGATCTGTCTAATATTGACAATGGAGTGTTAAAGTCTCCCATTATTATTGTGTGGGAGTCTAAGTCTCTTTGTAAGTCATTAAGAACTTGCCTTATATATCTGGGTGCTCCTGTATTGGGTCCATATATATTTAGGATCATTAGATCTTCTTGTTGTATCGATCCTTTTACCATTATGTAATGTCCTTCTCTGTCCCTTTTGATCTTTGTTGCTTTAAAGTCTATTGTAATATTCTCTGATGATGGTTTGAATTTCTGTGAGATCTGTAGTGATTTCCCCTTTATCTTTTTTTATTGCATCCATTTGGTTATTCTCTCTTTTTTTTTTATTAATCTGGCTAATGGTCTATTTTGTTGATCTTTTCGAAAAACCAGCTCCTGGATTTATTGATTTTCTGAAGGGTTTTTCATGTCAAGAACTTCTTTATTTCTGCCTTCATTTTGTTGTTTAGCGAGTCACCATTCAAGAGCTAAAAAAGAGAATTGCAACTCCTGCTTTTTATTGCTCTCCATTTGCTTGGTAAATCTTTCTCCATCCCTTTATTTTGAGCCTTTGTATATCCCTGCATGTGAGATGGGTTTCCTGGATACAGCACACCAATGGGTTTTGGCTTTTTATCCAATTTGCCAGTCTGTGTCTTCTGATTGGTGCATTTAGCCCATTTACATTTAGGGTTAATATTGTTATGTGTGAATTTGATACTGCCATTTTGTTGCTAGCTGGCTGTTTTGCCCATTAGTTGATACAGAGTCTTCATTTTGTTGATACTCTTTAGCATGTGGTATGCTTTTGGAATGGCTGGTACTGGTTGTTCCTTTCTATGAGTGGTGCCTCTTTCAGGATCTCTTGTAAAGCAGGCCTTGTGGTGACAAAATCTCTGAGTACTGGCTTGTTCACAAAGGATTTTATTTTTCCTTCACTTATGGAGCTCAGTTTGGCTGGATATAAAAATCTCGGTTGAAAGTTCTTTTCTTTAAGGATGTTGAATATTGGCTCCGACTTTCTTCTGGCTTGTAGGATTTCTGCCAAGAGATCTGCTGTGAGTCTGATGAGCTTCCCTTTGTGGGTGACCCGACCTTTCTCTCTGGCTGCCCTTAGCATTTTCTCCTTCATTTCAACCCTGGTGAATCTGACAATTATGTGCCTTGGGGTTGCTCTTCTTGCGGAATATCTTTGTGGTGTTCTCTGTATTTCCTGGACTTAATTATTGGCCTGCCTTGCTAGGTTGGGCAAATTTTCCTGGATAATACCCTGAAGAGTATTTTCCACCTTGGATTCATTCTCTTCATCACATTCAGGTACACCTATCAAACATAGATTAGGTTTCTTCACATAGTCCCACATTTCTTGGAAACTTTGTTCATTCCTTTTTGCACTTTTTTTCTCTAATCTTGCCTTCTCATTTTATTTCATTGAGTCGATCTTTGACCTCTATCATCCTTTCTTCTGCTTGGTCAATTCAGCTGTTGAGACTTGTACATGCTTTGTGAAGTTCTTGTGTTGTGTTTTTCAGCTCCATCAATTCACTCATATTCCTCTCTAATTTGTACATTCTTGTTATCATTTCCTTAAATATTTTTTCAAGGTTCTTAGTTTCTTTTCATTGAGTTAGAACGTGTTCTTTTAGCTCATGGAAGTTTCTCATTATCCACCTTTTGATGTCTGATTCTGTCATTTCATCACACTCTTTCTCCATCCAGCTTCATTCCCTTGCTGGTGAGGGGTTGTGGTACCTTGTAGGAGGCGAGGTGTTCCAGTTTTAGATGTTTTCCTCCTTTTTGTGCTGGTTTCTTCCCATCTTTGTGGATTTATCCACCTGTCATCTGAGTAGTTGCTGACTTTCTGATTGGGTCTCTGAGTGGATGTCCAGATTGTTGATGATGAAGTATTTCTGTTTCTTAGTTTTCCTTCTAACAGTCTAGCCCCTCTGCTGTAGAACTGCTGAGGTCCACTCCAGGCTCTGCTTTCCTGGAGAACACCTGTAGACACTGCGGAACAGTGAGGGTTGCTACCAGTTTCTTCTGCTGCTATCTTTGTCCCAGAATGATGCCCGCCATATGTCAGTCTGATCAGTCCTTTGTGATGTGACTCTTTGGATATACGGGGGTCAGGGAGCATCTTGTGGAGACAGTCTGTACTTTATAGGAGCTCAAGTGCTGAGCTGTGAGCTCTGTTGTTCAATCAGGGCTGCTAGGCAGGTATGTTTAAGTCTGCTGCAGCAGAACTCATAAAGCCCCTTTTTTTCTCAGGTGCTCTGTCCTGGGGAGTTAGGGCTTTATTTATGGGTATTGGTTGCACTGTCCTGCCCAGCAAGGCGGCAGTCTAATCACTGCCTGCTTGCAGAGGCTATGCTGAGCTGCTCTGGGCTCTGCCCTGTTGCCGTGGGCTCCGCCCTGCTGTTCTGGGCTCCACCCTGCTGTCATGGGCTCTGCCCTGCTGCCATGTGTAATATCTTGTAGTCCTGTTTATATAGGTGTGATTAGAACTGCCATGGCGATGGTGGTCCGCCTCTGTAATGGCGGACTCTCTCTGTTATGGTGGGTTGCATTGGCAACAGCAGGCTCCATCAGCAGTGTCAGAGTACCTCTGTAGTGGTCGAATGCCCCTCCCCCACTGAGCTGCACCATCCTGTGTTCAGCTGTGCTTGCCATGAGACTCTCAACCCCGAGTGTTTCCAATTGCTGTTTTGTTTGTTTTTGTGGGGGTGGGGCCCGCCGAGCCTGATCACCTGGCTCCCTGCCTCAGAGCCCTTTTTTTTAAAAAAGTTGAATGGTTGACTCTCTCCCCGGTGTTCTCATCTCCTGCTGAAAGGGCACTGGGATCTGTGTGATTTCCCGTGTGGCAACCCACTGCGCTGGCTGAAACAACGGCACTGCCCAGGACTCTCCTGGCCTGGCTTACTGTTAAAGTCCCGTTTTATCAGATGAATGTGCTAATCTGCCTTCCCAAATCTCAAATTGCCAGTTTAACAGGGCAACCAGACCAGTGTATTTTTTACGGAGTGCTGCTGTGCTGTGACACTGGCCAAAACAGCTGCACTGGCCCAAATAGCCATGCCAGCCCAAACAGCCACACTTGCGGCCCGTGGGGCTCCTATGCCTGGGTATCTCCTGGTCTGTGGGCAATAAAGATCCGTCTGGAAATGCGGCATCCACTCACCCTCTGTACTTTCACTGGGAGCTGCAATGCTGGGTTGCTCCTATAGCTCCATCTTTTCCTCTCTCCCACAGGGTTACTTTTTTCTATATGTGGTTTTTCATGTCTGGAGAAATTGTAATCTTTGCAAGCTTATAAATCTTCTCCTATGTCTCCTAGTTTACATTTAAGTTTATAATCTACTTCAAGTTAAATTTAGTATATAGTGGGACTTAAGGATCAGAGTTCATATCCTTGCATATGGATATATATTCAGTATCTCCAGGAACATTTTTTGAAGACTATTTTTTTCCTATAGAATTTCCTTTGTACTTTTTGCACAAATCTACTATAGGACTATTACTGTATCCTGTTTGCTTCTTAAAAATTTTAGTTTTATTAAAGTATAATTTGTATACATTAAACTTTACCCTTTATATATAATTCTGTGAATTTTGACAAATGCATGCAGTCAGGTAACCACTACCAGAATCAAGTTATTGAGTGGTTTCATTAGTCAAAAAACACACTTTGTATCCCTTTATAAACAAGGTTTCTGTACACCTGCAGCCCTGATAACAACTACTCTGTTTCCTGTGCTCATAATTTTGCCTTTGCTAGAATGTTTTATAAATAGAAACATTAGGTATGTGTCCCTTTTAAGTTGGCTTATTTCATTTACCATGATTTGTTGGAAATCCATCCATGCTGTTGCATGTTTCAAACATTGATCCATTGAATAATTTTGTATTTGATGAATATAACACAATTTGTATACCTATTTACTGGTTGAAAAAAATTTGAATTGTTTACATGTTTGAGAAATTATGAACAACATTTATATAAGGCTTATAAACATTTAGGTAAAGGTTTTCTTGTGAACATAGCTTTTCATTTCATTTAGGTAAATACCTAGGAGTGGACTGCTAGTTTGGTAAGTAGAAATCTAATTTTGTAGATTTGTATGGTAAGTAGAAATCTA
Source organism: Callithrix jacchus (assembly GCF_049354715.1). Lineage (NCBI taxonomy): Eukaryota > Metazoa > Chordata > Mammalia > Primates > Cebidae > Callithrix > Callithrix jacchus. The sequence continues at coordinate 100,009,889 of NC_133504.1, read as the reverse complement.
ATTTTATAAAATACTGCCAACTGTTTTTGTTAAGTGGCTGTATTATAGTAAATGCCCACCAAAAATTTATGAATATTCCAGTTGCTCTGCAGCTCTCACCAGTACCACCACCAGGTTTGTATGTTTATTAGAGCAAGACCATGTGATATGTAGTGCTCTCTTCCTCTTTTGTGTAAATCTAAATTTCCATCCATGATCATTTTAAAGAACTTCAGTTTAAAGAACCTCATTGAGCCTTTCATTTAGAGAATCTGCTGGCAGTGAATTCTCTGAACTTTTGTTTGTCTGTAATGTCTTTTATTTCATTTCCATTTTTGAAGAATATTATCTCCCTACAATGAATATTGCAGTGACTTTTTTCCTTTTAGCATGGCAAAAACACAGTTCCATTGCCTCTGTTTTGTATTGTTTGTGTTCAGAAGTTGATAGTTACCTCTTTCTTGTTCTGATAAAGTGTGACCCTTTTTCTCTGACCAATTTCAGATATTCTCTTTTACATTGAATACAACTATTATCATAAACTTTGGTGGTGTTTTATGCCTATGCTGCTACAGATTTGTTGACCTTCTTGGGTCTATCCACTAATATTTCATGAAAATTTGAAATTTTCAGATTATTTATTCTAATGTTTTTATATCCCTCCACTGCTTTTCCATCTCAGGTTATAGTTCATATATGTTAGACTGCTAGATATTGCTCAGCAGGTCACTGGAACGCCATTATTTTTATTTATTTATTTATTTTTGCCATCCTTGTTTTTCTCTCTAGATTTAAGTTGAATAATTTACTTTGAATTTTTTCTTTTTTGGTTTCAGAGATAGGGCCTGGCTATGTTTCTCAGGTTGGAGTGCAGTGGTTTTCATCAGTCCAATCATAACACCCTGCAGCTTTGAACTCCTAATTTCAATGGTCTTCCTGCCTCAGACTGCCCAGCATCTGAGATTATAGGTGCACACCACTAGGCCTAGAAAATTAAATAATTTTTATTGCTTCATTTTCAAGGTCACTGTCTTTCCTTCTGCACTGTCTTTGTATTTAACACGATTTCTTGGTGACATGGTTTGGCTCTGAGTCCCTACCCAAATTTCATCAGAATTTGTAATCTCATGTCAAGGCAGGGATCTGGTAGGAGGTGACTGGATGATGGGGGCAGCTTTCCCTATGCTGTTCTCGTTATAGTGAAGAAGTTCTCACAAGATCTGATGGATTATAAGTGACAATTTCTCCTGAGCTCTGTTTCCTGCTGCCTAGTGAAGAAGGTACTTGCTTCTCCTTCACCTTCTGCATAATTGTAAGTTTTCTGAGGCCTCCCCAGCTACACAGAACTGAGTCAATTAAATCTCTTCCCTTTATGAATTATAAAACAAAGACATTCAAAAATCAGGCTGAAGCATAGTGAGCAATGGAGAGAATAATCCCAAACTAGATAGGAGTCAGATGACCTAAAGGCTTGAGAGACATCTTTAAAAGGTTGCATTTTATTCTAATCTGTAGCTTCCTCTTAGGAAGAACATAGAGAACATAGGCTGGCAGTGCTCTGTGGCTGAATCAAAGAACCCTGGCTTGGCCCTTCATAGCCGGTCTCTCTGCAGATAATCTAAGGGGTGCTCAAGTATGGCACCCATATATCTTAAGTATCTCACAACTGAGAATGAATTATCTGCCCACCCCTAACATTGCTGTAAAGAATGAAAGGTATCCTTTTTCAACTTCGTTTCTGAAGGCATGAGTTCCACTGTTTCATACATAATCATTGGTTTCTAGCCTCTGTTTTCCTAGAAGGCACATTAAGAGCTTATGTAAATATATTTACTAGAAGTTCACTTTGGAAAACAGTTTTCAGGTTTAGAATTCTCTATTAATAAAGACCAATAAGTCCTATATCAATGTCTGGGGCTTTATTATACCCCCTTGAGGCATAGTTGTATGGAAAAGAAATTTCATGTATAAAGAAAAAGCTCCCTATGGCAGAAACATGTAGAAAACACTAAATTTTTCTGACTTATTATTAAAGAGAATAACTGATTGCTTGTAGCTTAGAAATACCCTTAGGAAAAGAGAAAGCCACATAAGTCTATGGAGTCTGTTTTCTACCTAAGTAGCTTCTGCTTTAGCTCTGAGAATAATTTTAATGTAATAATAATAATATGCGATTTGTTTTCTTACTTATGGTAAAAAAGTAAAATACAAAGCTTAAAGAAACTAGAAATTATATAATCCTAAATATTAGTAAGTAAAGAAACATGCCAAACAATTATACAGGCCTCTATTTTACCAGATATTTTATCTTTTCTATTTAGATCACTATAGTGGACAGCAAAATTCTGATGAGAAAAAATATCCTGCCTCGATTTATGTGATAATCAAAATTATGGATGATTTACTAAAACTACCATTCTTTTCATATTTTCAGATACATTAAGATTTACATAATTTTATTTGTAGCACAGTAAATTATTTACATGACCCTTAATTTTGATCCTGTCTTTTTGAGAGCATAAGTCAAGGCTTTTAAGGTTATCAACTTTTGGTAAGAATCACCTGGGGAACTTATTAAACTCATAGATGGTTAGCTTCAGTAGATCCTGGTAGAGCTCAATTATTTGCATAATTAGCAGACTCTTGATACATGTAATCGACTTTCCACACATTAGTATACTTCAGTGAGAAACATCTCCAAAAGGTATAAATAACCTTTTATTTTTCCCTAATCATAATATAATATGGTTCGCCATATATAAAGAAAACTGTAAAAAGAGGTCATGGGAAGTTTAATTTAAAATAATATATTTGTAAAATAGCTTCCTAACAAATTTAACTAAGCAAATACACTTCATTAGAAAGTAAATTAAGAAAAAAGACTCTATGCATACAAAATTATAAAGATACAATTCCAATTAATAACATTACAAGTCAGAATCTCAGAATACATGATCTCAAAGTTAATGCAATCCACAGATATCCATAAAAGTATGCAGACCAGATTCAGATAGCGGTGTCACTGAGTATTTGGGTTTTGCAGATTATATTTATGTTGTGAATGCTATAGTATTTATTGTGGGAGTTATGTGTTAAAAGAAAGTTAAGATAAATGGATTAAGTGATTTGAAACTGGACAATAGGAATAGTAGACTTGCCTTCAAATACTCAAAGGACATTCGTGGGGGAAACACAGAAACCATATAAAATGTTCCATAGGACTAGAAAAATTAAAGACAGTTTTAAGGAAGGGAATTATGTAACATAAATCAGCCTTCAGCAATTAGAGCAATCCAATAAAGCAAAATACTATAAAAATATTTACAAAAAATGATGACAAGGTGATTTCTAAGTAGCCAGAACATTATGAAAGCAGGAAATTAACATGGCTTTAAAAATTCCCCAACATATTAAAGCCTGTAAAATACATATACAACACCAGGATAAAAGTGACATAGTGCCTAATCTCTACTTAAATTGTTTACAAATTATAACAGGAAGTTAAACATGCTGCCCTAGATATTATGTTCTTAGGCAATAATTATTTATGTCTAGCATATAGCTTAGTAACCAGCAGAAAGCAAACATATCATAGATATTGCAAGGTCTAGATCTAGGTAAACTGGCAAATGCTAGGGAGAGAAAGGAGTTGAGAAAGAATTAAAACCTGGTACGACAAATGACATAAGTGATTGGTTTCTTACACTGTAGTTTCCCACTGTGTGAACTAGAGAGTGCTTCTCCAGTTTTAACAGGAAGCAATCAATAAGATTACTGTCAATAATTCAAATTCTGCTTCAAAGGCTTGGAGGTCTGCATATCTAACAAACACCCAAATGATGCTGATTATTCTGATGCTTGGACTATGCTCTAAGAAGTTAAGCTTGGCAACTAGGATTCAGCTAGGTTTTTTTCTGAAAAAGGTAAAGTAAGTCAACCAAACCATGCTACATTCTGATTTAGTGCATCCCAGGAGAGGCATAAAAACATATATTTTAAACATAAAGTGATTATCTAAGAATTTGAAAACTAGAGAAGCACTAGCTCATAAAAAAGGGCTGGAAGGAGGGTTTGAAAATGGGTTTGCCACCTATAAACAGCAAGCTTCTTCACACATAGTCCCAGGAGCTTTACACTTTAAGAAATACCCTTGAGGTTAATTTTCAAAGGATTTCATATGAATAAAAATGTTAAGCACTGAGATTGCAAAATGATTTGCTCAGGTCCCTCAACCCCCCTGGTGATGGCCCTAAGCCATTAAAAATAAGTTAAGTGGTAGAAATGGAGTGGAAATAAGTTTCAAATCCTCAGAAAGCAAAGAGGTTAATTATCAGGGTTAGTCTAGGACCCAGAACTGTGTGTCTTCTATTCAATACTTTCGTTAATGATCTGGAAAGAAGGTGAAGTTTTAAAATTTACAAAAAATAATTATTTTAATTTTCTTGAGATTAGGGAAATTGATTGAATTCCAAAAGGACCTAACAATACGATATAATTAAGAAACACAAAGATTGATAAAATCCATTTAAAATATGTAAAGGCAAAGCACATTTGAAAAATAAATTTAAATTACTCATACACATTGATGAGCTCTGCACTAAATGTAATTTTCTCAGAATAAGATTTATGTATCTCTTTGTGCAATTCAGTGAAGACATTTGTTAACTACCTAGAGGCAATAAAAATGGAATGAGGTATTAAGCCATATTAAAAGAGGCCAAAATTAGGACACACATAGATAGTATAATACCTCAATTTTGAATCAATAATATCTTCTTATCTTAAATATAGTACTATGGTAGTCAACTTAGTCATCTCGTTTTTAGGAGGCTATATGGAAAAAATACAGAAGCAGATAAGCAATGAGAACTATTGCACTCTTAAGGAAAATGAGGCATACTTTATGATAAAAAAAATTGAATGACACGTTTCCTTGAAAAAGGGAAAATTAAAAGGAAATACAATCATATATAAAATAATAAATACTAATGGCAAAACTAACGGAGCACTCTAATGGCCATTTTCTGGTAATACAAAAAAATATATTATCCCATTATATTAGAAAGTTGATAAATACTACAGATAAAGGGTATATTGGTTCTTAACAATGTTTTTCTATGAAAAATCCATTGTAAAGGGTATTATACTATCAAGGTAAATAAAATGACAGAATAAGATTAGCAGACTTTGTTTTAAAATAATGGCCTATAGCTATAGCTGAAGATGCTATGCAGTATATTCAGTAATCTGATAAGTTAGAAGAAAGATAAATTTTCTTTGTTACTATACTTGCAAAATAAAGTAGACAAAGAAAAAGAAGGGAAAAAATGTTGCTGTATTAAACCTAACAAGCAGAATGGATCGAATTATTTGTATCTAATATTGCTAAAAAACACTTTTAAAAATTTATAAACCAATTCTTATATAGGAAATAGATTTAAAATTAAGCAGATATCATTGAAAAGCCTAAATCAAGATATGATCATCACTAATTCATTAAGTAATACTTACTATACGCCAATAATTGTGCTAGAAATGAAACTACACTGATGAACAGAAAAGACATTGTTCTTGGCTTCAAGCCAACTTCACAGGTAGTCATACTACAGTGTGAGACATGAAACAACAGAGGAAGCATATGAGTGTATGTTGCTTACAGAAGACACATATCATCCAGATTTAGGGCATTATATAAAGCTTTCTGGAATACCTGATTCCCAATATTTTTTAAATAGTTTTCAAATGAAGGGAAAGAGAAAGAAGAACTAGAAGTAGTTTCATGGCAAATTCTTACAAATGAAAGAAGTTCAATATGTCCAAACTAAAAATGAAAAGGATAAAGGGGCTAGAGAGATAAACCAAGGCCCAGTCATCATGTGACAGTAAGGAGCTGGAGGTTATCCTAAGAAAGATGAGAAACTTTTGAATGGCTTTAAATCAGTAGATGCACATTTTTAAATTTAAATTTTAGAAAGTACTCTGCCTACAATGTGAAATGTAGACTGAAGGTGGGTAATGGGGAGAAAGACTGAAGGCTGGGAGTTTATACAGATGAGGTAGATGATTATGGGGAAGGTGTTGGCATTGAGGATAGAAGCAGACAAACTAGAGAAATGTTTACTAGGTACATCAACAATTGATTGAATAGGAGAGTTGGGAGTGAGGATAAAGCATTCCAAGTGATATGCCAGGGCAGTTAAATTTACCGTACTCTAAGTCAAGGAAGGGAGCACCATTGAACACGAAGATTTAGCTGTATAAAAAAACATGAGTAGTTGGCATAGACTCCTCAGGAAAATGAAAAGAGAGGGAGCCTAGAAAACAGGTCTGGGAGACACCAACTTTTTTAGTACGAAGGAGAAAAGAAGACTAACAAAAAAACAGCCAGATAGATAGAAGAAAAATCAGCAGAGTGTGCTATCAATGTTCTGAAAGCTGAAACAGAAAACAAATCAAAACAAAAAATGGAGCATCAGCATTGCTGATTATAGGGTCAGGTAGTGAAGTAAGTGGATGTCTCCCCACCAGAATGCCAGCTCCATCAGGTAGTTATCTAGTCTGCTTTGTTCACAACTACATTCCCAATGCTTAAAACCAAGCCAAAATGAGTAAACATTTACTTATTATGAAAGAATAAATTTATCATCATTATTTAAATATTCATTTGAAGTCCATATTTTATTTTACATTATTGATTTACTTCTTGAATTCTTACTATAATAGTAGTACAATTTTTGCTAAGGAAACTGATTTATGCAGTTGTTTAGAATTTGAAAATAGTTTTTGTTTCTAAACAGAAAAAACACTTTGCAAACTGTGATGATACTACTAAAAGATATACAGGATATGTTAGAGAAGATTTCATATTTTTATTTACAATTTCTGACATTGAGCTATACTTAAGTGTTGATAATTTTATTTTAAAATATGCATTTATTAAAATGTCCCTACCATACCATATTATAAAAAGTATTTCAATTTGATACCTGAAAACTCATTTTTATTGTGGTATTTTATTATAGCTTACTATGTCCACCACAATAATGTTGAATGAGATAGTGGTATGGTACACAACTTCTATTATCAGATTCTGAGAAACCTCTGTCTCCATTAAAAACAGAATTCAGTAAAGAAAGTCTGGTAGATGAATAAGCATGTGAAATGGGCCTGTGGCAAGAGGTACATGATGTGTTCAAAGTAACTGAAAGAGAGTTTAGAGTACAGAAAACAGGAGGATAGATGAAGGGAGTGCGAGCTAGGAACCACTAGAAGACATCATGTTTGTCCACAGTCAGTTGCCACTGTGAACAAATTGACTTTGAGAACTTACGTGACATCTAACATGTCACTACACTCAGGATATAAAGTTGAGTTAAATGAGTTCAGACATGGTATGAATGACTGTTGTGGTGAACAGATCAGAGTACCAGTTTCCTCACTGCTATTTACCAACTTGTGGCCTTCAAGTGTTATTTAGCCCAGCTGAATCTTAATAAAGTTAAGATAAGGTATACATTACACCACTGATGTGAAATTAAATAAAATAATATTGCTCACATATATATTTAATTCTCTAGCCTATTGCCTAGACCTAGTTAAAACTAAATGAGTGTGAAAAAGACAATGTAAAATTTCTCTGACTTGTTCAAAATTAGTTGCACTATCTCTAAGTCTTTCACTTTCACAGTCACTCTAAAATATTATGATTTCCCTTGTCATAATTAGCTTTTGGAGCCTGTGAAAAAACAAATAGCATGAGGAGTGCAAATGCCTGGATTCAAGTCCTAAGATGTCTCTTATTGTAGGAGGGATGGGAACTACAGCTTCCCAAAAGATATGTTCCCCCAGAACCTGTGAAATTGGCCTTATATGGAAAAAGGTCTTTGCAGGTATAATTAAGATGAACATTTCAAGAAGAAATAATATTAGATTAGGGTGGACCCTGAATCTAACAATAAGTTCCTTGTCAAGAGAAGAAGGTCACATAATGATGGAAGCAGAGACTGGAATTATGCTTCCACAAATCAAGGAATTCTGGGAGCCAGCAGAAACTGGAAAAAGAAAGAGCTCTTCTAGAGCACTGAGAGAAAGTGTGACCCTGCTGACACCTTGATCTTGTACTTTTGGCCTCTAGAACTGTTAAAGAAAATATTTCTGTTGTTGTAAGCTATCAAGTTTCAGGCATAATTTATTAAAGAATCCCTAGGAAACGAATACAGTATGTTTATGACTTTGAACAAGTCATCTAACCCATATGAGCTTCAATTTTATTCTGAACAAAATAATAAAATTATACCCTGTCATGTTTAATATCAATTAAATGAAAAGATGTATATAAAAATATTTTTAACTATGAAGTTGTACTTCATAGTTAAAAGTAAAAAGATGTATATAAAAATAATTTTATCTTGGTTTATCTCCCTTTTTAAGGAATAGATGTGTATAAAACTATTTTTAACTATGAAGTGCTACTCAGTACTAAAGATTTATTATGTTGTCTGACTTGTGGTATAAAGTTTTAAAAAGTATTTTGCATATAAAGATATGTGTATATGAAGAAAAAAATGGTCTCTTAATGTCTGTAATCTAGTAGGGCATAGATATAATGTGCCTAAGTAATAAGTAAAGAATAAAGAAACACAAAAAAGTATTTAAAATAATACAGTATAAGCTTGTAAGTAAATTCAGTGGCATGTGTATAGTAAAAAAGGATACTGAGAAGAGAGGTTTGGGCATATAATATGGAATACCCTAGTTTAAAAAATCTTATGTTAGTTCTATATATATATATATTTACTATCTTATGTGGAATATTATAACACTATTAGTTTTAATTACGTATGTTATTAAGACTACTTACTATACTGACTACAGAGAAAAATAGTATATTTCATGATTTCTTTTTTTGGCCTCATTTTCCTTTTATATATATATATAGTTTATATATATAAATATAGTATCTATATAAATATAGTTTATATATATTCCTATTATATATATATGTATATATAGTTTTCTTTAACTATACTTTAGGTTCTGGGGTACATGTGCAGTTCATGCGGGACTGTTGCATAGGTACATACATGGTAATGTGGTTTGCTGCCTCCATTCCCGTCACCTATATCTGGCATTTCTCCCCATGTTATCCCTCCCCAACCTCCCCACCCCCTGCTTTCCTTCTCCTAGCGCCCCCCCAACAGACCCCAGTGTGTGATGCTCCCCTCCCTGTGTCCATGTGTTCTCATTATTGAACACCCACCTATGAGTACATGTGGTGTTTGATTTTCTGTTCTTGTGTCAGTTTGCTGAGAATGATGGTTTTCAGATTCATCCATGTCCCTACAAAGAACATGAACTCATCATTTTTTATGGCTGCATAGTATTCCATGGTGTACATGTGCCACATTTTCCATATCCAATCTATCATCAATGGTCATTTGGGTTGGTTCCAGGTCATTGCTATTGTAAACAGTGTTGCAATGAACATACATGTACATGTGTCTTTATAATAAAATGATTTATAATCCTTCAGATATATACCCAGTAATGGGATTGCTGGGTCAAACGGAATTTCTGTTTCTAGGTCTTCATATTTCATGATTTCTAAAAGAATAGTATCATCAAAAATTAACGCATATCCAAGAAAAAAAAATTAATAAGCATCCAAATACTTTTGTAATTGTCAAATAAAAGTAGTAAATAAAGATATTTTGAAACTACGTCATGTGTACTAAGCTCTATCCATATGAAATAAGGCTTTCAGTTTACTCAAATCATTCATACAACTAAATACAACATTATGTCATTTCTGATAGTTTTTTCCTAAAATTTCTTCTGAGAATGTGGCTTCATAATTACTTCCCATCAACATCATCTTCTGTTTATCATTTTACATCAGAACAAAAGAAATTTTCATCTTTATTGAATATCAAAGGAGACTTAAATTCCAGTCTCTGTTTGCTAACTGATAACTATATATATGACTGTAGTTATTATTTTGCAAATTATAATTTCAAGATGAAGAGTTCCTACTTGTGTACCTGAAAAAAATAATGCTCTATTATTGCTACAAAAAATATTTTCTAGATATCTTTGACAATTGTTAAATATACAGACATAGATTCAGAAAGGCACTCTAGCTGGTACCTAGGATTGTGGAGGAGGGTCTCTCATATCCTACTTATACCCTTTTGGGTCCTTAGATAATGAGATGATCACATAATGTGAAATTCAATGAGGATAAATGTAAAGACACATGCCTTTTTAAAAAATACAAATAAAACATAATATAAATCAAAATCTGTTCAGTTCACTTTTAAAAGGGTTGGGGATTGGGTTGTCTACAAGTCCTACTAGAGCCAAGAAAACACTGGAATCAACCAAGAAGATAATATAGTCTTATTCTACATAAATAGGAAAAAAAACATATTGTATAGCTGATATTCAAATCAAAATAGATTTTTAATTCATCAATTCTGTATATCTCTGACCATATCAGGGAGAACATGGGCAAATTATTTCGCCTTTCTTTGTCTCAGTTTTTTATTTGTAAAATATGTATAATAAAGGAACTTACAACATAAAGATGTTTTGAGAAGTAAATATATAAAAACAACAATAGTTCTTACATAGGGTAATCAGGCAAAAAGTGTTTATAAAATAAAGAATTATATTAGCAATTAGAATCATGATAGGTCTAGAAATTTATGGGACAGTAAGTAATTTTTCTAGCTAATTGGTATTCACTGCTGCCCCTTCCTTGCCACATTTTGGTCAGAATTTAATTCTAATTTCTAAGTAATACTTTCTACAACTAGATATCACGCCATATTTGAGAATTTTAAATGATCCAGTGTGATTCTTCTGCTGCTGAATTCTTTTCAGAAAAGGTAAGCCTAAAAAATGAAATTAACACATAGGCTAGAGGACACACAAAACATGAATGTTGAAATTTGAAATATTTTAGAATTTTAAGTTTTGAAATCCAAGAAAACTATACATTGAAGTATAAAAATTTGGAGAGAAACTCTAATGTAAAGAAAAAAAAAAAGAAAGATACTGAGTTTCCAGATTTGAATACTAACTGTGGAGCAATTACAAGAACTTTTTTCAAGTTCTCAAAGCATATGAGAAATTGTTTTCCATGATATTAGTAGTTCAGTGAAATCATTTTATTTGACATTACTAATACTAGGTCCTGAGTTCTGAGAAACATCAAACCATGTTATTTGTTTTAAAGCAAATCAAACCAGACTGGTAGTCTTAACACTTAATCATCTCCTATTAGAGTAATAACTTGCAATCACAAGACTCTTTTCCATGGAGCCTTTATTCTGAATAATATACATCCACTATAGAAGTAGATGGCAATATTCCTCTTTATAGTTCTCAAGTACATCTCTGATTTTCTCTATTATGGAAGCAGTTAATGGCTTACATTCTAATTCTTTATGACATGAATGTTAATAGCAAGGATCTGGGAGATAAGTGGCTAAACTACAATGAGTGGTTTTGTTGAACATATTTCTATTACGGCAGAAAATGAAATTGTTTTGTTTTTTTCTACTTGCTTTCACATTGGTATATCATGGCCATTTTATTTTTGTTAAACAATAATATGTTGCTGCAAAGCTCAGGAAAGCAGTCACCAGACTGTTGTGAATGCTGTGAGGGCAAGTTATCCCTTTCTCATCACTATTAAGTATTAATAAATTTCTTCATGTGAAACTGATATATATGTTATGCAAGCAGTTTATGAATGTAGGCTCTAAACTGTGACAACTGTCAGTACCTCCTAGGACTACTTCTACTTAAACATATCATTTATGAATCTCCTTTTCAATTCCAGATCTTCAGTATTCACGTATGTTTCAGGTAAAAAAAAAAAAATTCTAGACATATTGAAAAGCACAATGTATTGGGTGTCAGCTAACTGGGTTCAAATTTACTCTGCTTCTCAAGATCTGCAATAACTTAGGAAAATCCTTCTACCTCTCTTGACATGTTACCATATTGGTATGACCATTTTGTCTTGGCCCAAGTCTTTCTAACAATAGTATGCAGTTCTGATTAACTATGGGCATAGTCGTCTCTTTGGTTTGGCCTCTCTTTGGTTTAGTCTATTCAACAGCTTGTGCAAACCAAACCTCATAAGAGTGACAATGATAAGCCATTTTTCTCAGTACTAGCTCAATCTCATTATCTCAATTTTAAGGCTTAATTTATTGAGTCCTATGGTACAGATACTTCACATATTCAAGTTCAAACTTCAACTCCTTATTTTATAAGTTTTAAGGTCTCTATTCAATTTCTTACCATTATCTTTAGCTCTTCTAAAATGTCATTATAAATAATCTCTGACCTATGTTTCCATTTCCAAACCAATGTTTCCTATTGCTTTAGTTTCATTTTCCTATCCTTTGAGCAGTCCCAGAGAAGTAGGAGTGTTTGACAATAAAGCAACTTCTTCCACCCCAAAGGAAAGCAGAGAGCTGGGATTTCTCATCCACTTACTTTATGCTGAGCAGTGAGTATGACTTACGGCATCTACTAGTATAAATCATCATCTTTGTTCTCCTCTTGGCAGCTAGGCTGTGCCAATCATGTCAGAGGCCCAAGCTTGACAAGAAAGAATCCAGTCTTCAGGAGAGTCCCAAACCAAATTCTTTTATTCTCTGGGAGAGGCCTGAAAGTAGGCTATCTTTTTCTGATTGTACAATGTTTTGCCAGGGTAGGCATTCTGACAGAAGTGTGTCCTAAACCTTGTTTCTGGCTCTCATGAGTTTGGTTTGCATCAATGCAGTTGCAGGAGCCTTTTCATTAGGTTCTGGATTTCTCACAAGAGGGAATTTATCTGTGAATTATTAGGGAGGCAGTGTGGGGGCAGGGGAGTAAGCCTTCTTAGTTTACCATCTTATTGATGTTATTCTCTCATTTCTCTACTATTAAATATCAGCTTCTTCTCTGTCTTATTTTCTAATTGTCTTTCAATGAAGTCTTACAGGTAAATAATATTTTGAGCTATAAATAATATTCAGATCTAAGCCTATGTGTCCTAGAACTTCAGGAATGGAAAAGGAAGAGTATAAAACACCAATGACAATACTATTAATAATATAACTAAGAATGCTACCTAACATCTTTTTTTAAGGATTGTATCACCTTTGCTTTAAATAGATGTGGTTGCAAACTGTCTTGAACTTCACTTCATCTCAACAGAATACACTGACTCAGGGCTCAGAATATGCCACCCCAAAGTATGACTGAATGAGGCCAGAATATGTCACTTGAAATAGGCCTTTGTGGTATAAGAATTATTTTGAGCTGATTATTTAGAGAAACTGCAGAAATAGAAGACATTTTGAAAAGTTACCCTTTTACTATTAAAATTTACATCTATAAAGTAAATACCCATTTGTAATGATGTCTTTACAAATCAATAAATCACTAGAGCCTCTTAATCGAATGAGAAAGCATCAATTTAAAATTTTAAAACATACTTCTCCCTTGTTCTATGGTACTTTTCTGGTAATCTTGTCTTAACCAGATCTTTCCCCATACCCTTCTTTCTTTGTTTCAGAGAACTATGGTAGTTAAGCCTGAAGTGCAAGTAAACTCTTTAGAACTCACTTATTTGGGTTATTTTCCATGTATACAGGAGGTATTGATAACCAATTGTTTCTATCTTGTTAGTCTGTCTTATATTATAGGAAATCCAAGCGAAGAACTCATGAAAGGTAGAGGAGAAAATTGTTTTTCCTCTCCTATACTTGGTAATGTGATCCTACTGAACATACCAGTAGGATATTCTTAACTTCAATCTGCCTAAGGGGATGAAATTTCTATAAAATTAATTACCGTGTTAAATTTCTTCCCCATAAAATAAGATTTTTGGAGAAAGAATGATGGTGAGATATCACATTATCTATCATTAATACCTTAATGCTAATTTTTGAACCTAAAAGGTAGCTCAGAAATTATTTATGGTTATGCTACCATATAAGCAAGGGGCCATGCTAATTCCATAGACTAATTTGTAAAATCAACATTTATTGAGTGTTCACTATATGCTAAGCACTCAACATATGCCAGGTCCCAGCTAAACATAACCCCAAAATAGGTAGTACAGAACAGATAGGGAGTAGCATGAAAAAAAAATCTCCTAGAAATAGGTACATACAATAGAAACCTCATCTTTATAAACAGAAGACACAAAGATAATCTCTTGCTCTGAGTAAGTCATTCTTATCTGCCTGTATCACTTCATCAGCTACATATATTTGTCATCCCACAAAGGTCTTTATCACTCTGTAAATGTTTTACCATAACACATATCCTTTACCTGAGCATTAGCAGGTATAAAAGAGTCTTATCTTGTTTTAGATTTGAGTAGAATTTTTAAACCCCTAAAATATGAAGGGAGTCATTATTAGGTGTCTCTGAAAATAGCTACTTTGAGTGATAAAAACATTTTTATGGAAGATATTGGTAACATCTCCTACATACAACTGCAGGAATAAAGAGCCTTTGTTGCATAAATATTAGACAAAGCACTCTTCATCTACTAATATATAAGCAAGAAAGTGGTCATTAGAGTAAATGGTGAAGTTACTTAGGTTTATATCAGTAATACATGGAATTAATCATATTTAGTATTATTGGAGAGGTATAAGCCATCTTCCTAATCATAATCATCTTGATCCAATTCCATCCTTCAGAAATTTTAATTTATTTAACTTATAAGAAAATGTGTTAAACAAAGGCACTTCACAATATTAGTGCACTGTGCATCAAATGCACTAGAGAAAATTACCTAATACAATTTTCTAAGCCATTTAGTATCATGAACCAGGCACTAAAAGGAGAAAATTGCATTTTATGATTTGTAGGCTGTTGAAAACATCACACACCTGAATTCACACAATCTGCATATTTTTATTCAGTTCTCTCAACAAAAAACCCAAGTATTTAATAAGCCAGAACACTAACTTGAAGATTTTACTGCATTAAACTAAAAGATAAAAAAAAAATCTAGCTCTATTTGAGAAAGAAACAATAACTATAAAAATATATAATCATTTCTCTCTACATTTGAAATAAAATTACAAGTCTCTCTTTGTCTTTATAGTTCTGTTTTATAAGATTAAAAGAATAAAAGGATTAAAGTTACTAAATAAGAGGACCAAAGAGAAAAGACCTACATATCAATAGAGTACGTTAATTTTCTTCAAAAAAAAAATCCCATCATACCTTCTTAGGAAGTTTGTGCCAGTATAACCTAAATTGTATAAATAAATAAAATACCATTACTCATTTAGAAAATTAAAGTTATAAAGGAGGCCTCTTCATTTGTTATTCCCTAGTTAGCTATCAGAGAGAGAGAAAGAAAGTGGGTCAAAATAGTGCTTGATATTGCCATTTGATAAAGAATAAAAGTTTTGCAGAATTTTTTTCAAATGAGATGCAAAATATCTATTATTTCTAACTTATCATCATTATGTGATATACAAAATAGTGAATATAAAATACTGTAAAGAAAATTATTCCTGAGACTTTTGTTAATATCATGGTACTGCAAACATGTCAGGGTCACATTTCCGCTCAGACCTCCCAAAACTGACTCATCTGGCCAAAATGAATAGAATGTAAAACATACCCTTAACCTTAGCACCAGAAAAAGAAATACGGTGGCAGAAAAGACATAAGGGCGGGCACAGATTTACCAGGCAAGAGAAGCAGCTACAGGGCCAAGCAAACAGACAAAACTTATTCTTGAGGTTAAAAACTAATGCAGGCAGCAAGGATTTTGCGGGACATATTGGAGCAAGGGAAGCAAAAACTGCAGAAATCAATTTATAAAGGCTATACTTAAAATGACCTTTGATCAATTGCATTAGCAGAGTTTCTTGCAAATAGAATAAGGATCCTGAAATAAGAGATATTAACACCAAGGAAGAAAGGCATAAAAACAACAGCAAAGTGACATACGCAAATGAGAAACCCAGATTAAAGCAGAACACAGACTACTTCCTAAGCCAAATGAGCCTTTCCTGCATTTTCTTAACAAGGAATAGTCATTTTACATGAGAACCCTCTGGTATATCTTTCAGAGTGCCTGCTTATATCTGTGCCTCATACATCCATATACTGTCATACATACCCTTATGATAAAATACATACAGTAAGATATACAGTGACACTGTATGCATTCAGGTTTTTTCAACAAATATTCATAGCATATTAATTAATAAAGTTGAAAATGAACGTGCCAGTCAGGGAAATGTTACTTACTGATTTGTGGGCTATGTAAAGCTTACTTGATAATTAGTAAAAATCTCAGAATGGGGTGGGGAGGAAACAGTAAAACATAGGTGGTAAGCAGCCTTCTAAGAAAGTTTCCTCCCATTTGTATTTACGACCTTGTGTAATCCCATCCTTGAGTGTCGGCTGGACCTGGTGACCGGCTCTTAAGGAAAAAAGTGAGTAAGAGCTCACTTCTGACAATACATTGCAAAAAATCATCTGACTTCACTTGCATTCTTTTGGCTCCTCTTGCTCACTCCCGTGACGGAGCCAGCTGCCTTGTTGTATGCTACTCTATAGAGAGATCCACATGGCAAGGAATGGAGGACAACCTCCAGCCAACAGCCAAGGAGAAACTAAAACTTCAGTCCAACAGCCCCTGTGAAGGTGAATCCTGCCCACTGGAAGTGGCATCCTTCCCTCACCAAATCTCCTTGTGACTGAGCCTAGGAGACACCTAGATTGCAGCCTTGCAAAAGACTGAGCCAGACGACACAGTTAAGCTGCACCTAAATTCCTAGACCAAAGAAACTATGAGATAATAAATGTAACTTTAAGCCAATAAATGTTGGAGTAAACTGTTAAGTAATGATAGATAAATAATACAATATGACTCTTTAAAGAATTGTCTTAACAATTTCTCCATGGTTTACTTCTAACACGGTCACTAAAGCCTAAGCAAAGGCCTAAATGAGTGAGAATTATACTTTTATTACTCCTAAATTTGGAATAAAAATGACTAAGAAATAAACTGACTTCCATGAAGCTGTTTCTGAAGTTTTTGCTATAAATTTATGCCACATTATATTGGCAGCCATTTCATCAATGAGATATTCTTTCTTTTTCTCCTAGGATATCTATTTAATAAGAATGAGGGGGAAAAAAACGAGGAAAACATCTACTTAAAAAAAGAAAAATCTAGAAATTAAAAATAATATTCATTATTTTAACATTACCAAAGAATAATGATTCTTATAAAATTAAAAATTAAATGTATAAAATGGTATCTACTTACATTAATAGAGCTTGTTTTATTACTTCATTCAAAATTGTGTTGTGAATGTAATCAAAATTCATTTTACATCTAAGTCTAGTACTTTCATATTTTACTTCGAGTAGGGTTGCTGTGCATTTATTTACTTGTAATAGTCTGTTGCCTAAGCCCACATACGTAGCAAACAGCATCAAGTGAGTGAGGGTCAGGCATTCCTACCCTAATAGGATATGGCTTACATTGAGTTTCTATTTATAGATGAAACTATTTCAAGTCAAACCTTTCTACAATCCCTTTTTGTTCTTTATTTGGCCTCTGAAATTTGCAAAAGCTGTTCAGCTTCAATTAATTTCCTAACTTTTTTGACTACTCTAAAATGTGACCTCACTGACCTTTGTCCTAACATTCTGATTTCTAGAACATTAGTTACTCTGCACTGATCACTACAGTATAGTTAACCTTTAATTCTCTCATTTTTACTCTGGAGTTGTGACCAATTAAGTTTCAGCTCCTGCCTAAGTTATTTCACCTGTAAGTATTCTATGCCATTTCCAACTCCTAATGTCCTTTCGATAAAAAGATCAAAATATTTTAATCAACACTTCATTACTCAATAACAAATACTTAATAAATATACAGTAAGAGCCTACTGTATGCAAAGCATTTTCAATACTTACTCTAATTTCTTTGCCTTTTCCTTCTACAGCTTTCCTCAGCTGATCCAAGTCATTTGTCCTCCAAAAGTCTCAGCCTTCATCTCAAACTTAACAGACAAATCTGAATGGTAGGGTGATCATATTAAACAGTGTCTGCTCCCATTGATAAGGCCTTAATATCTGACATCCTTTTAGACTACACATTTCCGTGCTGGCCCTTAAGATAATTTATACTCTAAAGCAGTGTAGTACAGTAGAAATTGATCTTGTGGAAGATGAGTCTGAGATAAAGTTCCAACATTCTGGAGTTGTGACATCATCAGAAAATTACTCTGTTTCTTAACTATGAAATTGTACCCTTCTCTGCTGAACTATAACTAGAAAAATAGAAAATCTACTATGCTGTCTTATCAACCATATTGTAAAACTTTGTGTACATCCACAAAGAATCTCTCCTTGCCTTCTTGGAGTACAGAAATGTCTAGACAAGGACCATAAATCTTACAGGAAGAACATGATAGTTGAATGACTCCATGCCCTTTAGAGAGGGAAAAAGGTAGGTGCTTTTTGGAAATGTAAGGGAATATTTTAAAAGAAAAGGCTTATCAGATACAAGAGCTATGGAAAATATGTTCCTCTTTAACACGGGATTGAGAGAGATGAGTGTCCACTATTAGAGCCATAGATCTAAATTCTACTTTTGTCCATTTACAAGAGAAGAGAGAAGTAGCCATAGGCCAAAATCCAAGTAAAACAAAACAAAACAATGAGAAAGCATGAATCCAGAGATTCAACATCTCGTAGTATGGAACATTGGTTTTGAAAGAGCCTGTACAATATAGTAAAGAAGATCAGAGACATCTACCCAAGATGTATTCACAGAAAGTGACTACATGAATGAGTAAAATTGAGGGGGAGGGAACTACTCAGAAAAGCAAGCATATAGGGAAATGTGTTTCACTCTTTCTTGCCATTAGAAAGGAATGGCCCCTAAAATTTCATAAAATTAAGCCATCCTTACATAGTTTATCAGGCTGGATTTCACACTATTTTTATTGCCCCCTATCCCAAGACAATAGCTTACTTTAAGGTAGTCACAGCTGTAACACACAAACACACACACACACACACACAGATAGAGAGAGATAGAGATATATTCCCTTTCCCCCCTCTCTCCATAATCTGACTTTTAGGAGTTTATCCTGTACATATTAGGCCAACAATAAGAAAAGACATTGGTACAAGGTTATTAATATAAGCAATATTCACAATTGCAAAACAGTGGAATGTTCAAATATAGAAAATTGGTTAAATATGCTCAATTTACACACTGAGGTTCCATATAGTTGTAACAAGAGTAAGGAAAATTTTCATGAATTGACATGGAGAGTTCTTCATTAATATGTACAAAAAGCAAAGGATAAAAGATATATTGTGTAGTATATATAGACAAAATAAAGGATAAAAGATACACTTCATGTTGTGTATATGTATAGTATATGTATATTATGTGACCTTTGTGTAAGGAAATAGGAGTAAAATAATATATAGATGTATATGTACATTTTAAAAAAGAAACTGAAGAATGATAAACCAGAAATCAAGAAATTATTTAGCTACAAAGAGTAGGAGTCCTATCAAACCAGGTGGAATAGGTTGGGGTGAATAAGGTTTCTCTAAGCATATCCTGTTGCATAGTTTTGACTTCTAGAAGCCTATCAGTGTTTTTTATATTAGAAACATAGCGGATGCAAACAGTGACAAATGAACCAACTTTCATTTCAAATGAATAATACAGCCACACTAAGAGAAAAAAACAAAAACATAAAGAAAACGTATCCCCCGTGTTTAAATATACTTCAAAAAATGTAGCACAAAAGAAAAAAAACATAAACCAATCTTAAATTCTTCTGAGTAGGTTGTTTTTTATTTTTATTTCCTTTTTACAGAGTTATTGAGTATTATGATTCTGAAACTTTTTTGTGCATGGTACAAGTGAATAAATGTGTTGATTTCAGGAGATGGTTAAGCAAACGAGTAAATGTGTTGATGTTACTTCTCATTTTGGAAAAATCAAGTTATGAGAATGTAACAGTGGAATGGAGAAAGATAAGAGCCCTGTGGTAGCTAATCATGTGACTGAAATTGGAGACAAGTATTGATGTGTGTGT
Source organism: Callithrix jacchus (assembly GCF_049354715.1). Lineage (NCBI taxonomy): Eukaryota > Metazoa > Chordata > Mammalia > Primates > Cebidae > Callithrix > Callithrix jacchus. Next base: position 99,989,787 of record NC_133504.1, on the reverse strand, counting down.
GTGTGTGTGTGTGTGTGTGTGTGTGTGTGTATACGCCACACACACACACTGCTGAGAGGGCTGTAAACAGCCATACATACTGCAATGAGCACATTTAGTACCCAGACCTAAATATGATTATTTCTAAATACCATTGCCACTAAAAAACAAAGAGCAACAATAGATAATAATAATAGTAAAACAGGCTCCCAGAACAAATTACTGAGTCCAGAACTGGAGCAAGGAAGATACAAAATGATCCAAAACATTCTCTTATACCAGAAACTACATTCCTAAAAGGTGCTAAAAACAAACAAACAAACAAATAACAATAAAAAAATGGGGAGAGGCAGGTCAAAAGATCCTAGGAGTTGTTTAAATTGGCTAGCACTGGCCAAATGTGAATGAACATCAATTTCTTTTCTTGCTTTCTTTTTTTATTTTTTGAAGTTGTTACTGGCAAGGGGTAGCAATACAGACCTCAAGAGAGGGTTCTTGGATGTCATGCAAGAAAAAATTCGAGGCGAGTACATAAAGTGAAAGCAAATGTATTAAGAAAGTAAAGGAATAAAAGAATGGCTATTCCATAGGCAAAGCAGTGGCATGGGCTGTTCAACTGAGTATACTTATAGTTATTTCTTGATTATATGCTAAACAAGTGGTGGATTACTCATGAGTTTTCCAGGAAGGGAGTGAGCAATTCCTGGAACTAAGGGTTTCTCCCCTTTTAAGACCATATAGGTAACTTCTGGACATTGCCATGGCATTTGTAAACTGTCACGGTGCTCCTGGGAGTGTCTTTTAGCATGCTAATGTATTATAATTAGTGTATAATGAGCAGTGAGGACAATAAGAGGTCACTTTTGTCACCATCTTGGTTTTAGCCAGCTTCTTTACCACAGTCAATTTTATCAGTAAGGTCTTTTTGACCTGTACCTTGTGCTGACCTCCTATCTTATCCTGTGACTAAGAATGCCTAATCTCCTGGAAGTGCAGCCCAGGTCTCAGCCTTCACCCAGCCCCTATTTAAGATGGAATCACTTTGATTCAAAGTCCTCTGACACAGTGATGGATTAGAACGAACTCAATTTAACAGAAATCCAGTAGTTCATGCTGATAATAAATTGATAGTAGGTAGATTAAAAAATAAAGTGGAAGGGAAGACTCCTCTTTATAGTAAATAGCCAATAATACATTTAAAATTACTGGCAGAGTTGGAAAAGTTTTTACTTGACAACCATTATATTAAGGATTGAATTGGACAAAACTCATCAATTGATGCTAAATATAGCTAAGAAAAGGTTAATGAGGAACAGAATATTTACACAGTCTCAAAGTATCTCCCTATAAATTACTTATTAATTATAAAAGGAAATGGTATCTATACAGTGGAGAAAATGAGCAAAATTTTAACCAAATGATCAAAATTAATCTCACCAAAAAGAGACAAATAGTGATTATGTGTCTCCATATGTAATATCCTGAAAAGTATACATATTACTTACATGTTATTCCAACATAAAGTACACAATCTGGTGCTAATCATGAGGAAATACCAGAAAAATCCAAATTGAGAATCATTTCTCAATTCTTAAAGATTGTCACTGTCATGAACGGCAAAGCTTCATTCAGATTAAAGAAAACAAAAGCTACATGAAAATTAAATGCAGTATAAGATCCTGGATTGAATATTGTATTTCCCAAAAATGCTTCAGAGGACATTATTGTGATAACTGACAAAATTAAAATGTGAATTATTAATTATCTAAATCTATCCTATCAGTGGTACATTTTCTAAATTTGATAGCTAAACTGGGTTTTATACTAAATATATCATTATTCTTTGGAAATGCACACCAAAATTTTAAGGCATTAGGGCTGGCATGATGTATACAAATACAGGAAGTCAGGATTTACTTCTCCAAAATATAAACAATTGTTGAGCTGAAGACAATTAAGAAGAAGACACAGGAAATCTCTTTGCTCTTCCTCAATTTGCCTAAAAGCAGAGCAAAGATAAAAGATATCACTCTCTATTCCAGCTACCCTGCCCTACTCTAGGTATTCTAGATTTGCAAAAACAAAATGTATCCTGCCCCTACTTCCATTACTACCAGGAAGAACAAAGGTTAACCACTGAGGACAACTTTGGAGTCTTATGGAAATGGAGAAGATACAGAGGAGTCTATATTAACAAGGTTTACTAGATAACTTTTATCTGCCTTTTATTTGCCTTCCCACAAGTTGCTACCTTTACAGAGTCAAAGTTCTTCTCCTTTGTCTTCTCACTTCTCTAAAAATTTGCTATTTTTTTGTTGAAGATACTATGTAAACTGGAATAGAAAGCCATCTATTTGAAAAGTACTCATTCCCTGGGTGTCTCCCACATATCTGTGAAATATACAAATTGATAAACTTCTGTGTATCATTTTTGTATGAATCTGTCTTTTGTTAGAGAGTTTCATTTCAATCTTATAGGGTTTATTTTTCCCCTACACAACTTAATCTCAATTGCTTCCAAAAACCTTCTATTTTTGTTGCAATTTTTCTGTAATTACAAAAATATTTCAAAATAAATGGTTAAAACATTTAATGTAATGCTAAAGTTGAACTTCTTGGATGGAAGAATATAGTATTTAAATGTAGTTAAAATAATTTTTAAATTATTTTAAAAATTTTATTTCCCAAAATATTAATTCAAAGAGGAAAAGATTAAAAAAATAAAATTAATGCAGTAAAGATAAGCAGAAATTAAATTTCCTTTATAAGCAAACTTCCCTGAGTCCATTCCCCTCCCATGGAATTGTATTCTGCTTTGCAAGTTTTATAAATTTATACATTCTTGTATTCTTGTTCTCTATAGCTGATAACTGTAAGTTTCTGTAACACAATAAAGGTCATAAGAAATGCCGAAACAGGCAGGACCCCAGCCTTCTGGGTGCTGTAGCAGAGGGCAATAGATAAGGCCCGTGCTAGAATCCTTAAGCTCTACAGATGGCAAACATCTGTTTTGGGAGAAGGTCTTGATGTGCGTGTGATGGAGTATATGTTGTTGTTGAGAGGTGATGGCAAGGAACACCGAGCCATCCCTAGGCAGAAAACTGCTAGAATAAGTAAGCAGTATGTACTGGTCATGTACTAGTTAAACCAGTTCCCCAAACACAGGGTATATGACCTTCCCATTGCTGACTCACAAAGAGTGCTTTCTAGCTTATTTGTATTTTAGTAGTGAACAGGCACTATCTGCCTGTTTGGTCTATCTTTATTCTATGAAGAAACACTGAGCACCTACTTATTAAAAATAATCACTTGTTCACACAGAATAAATACGTGGGTCAGAGTCTGCCCTGGGCTGCCAGCAGGGAAATGCTGTCAAACCCCTGAAGGTCCCACTCTGATCCCACTTTTTCACTCTGTCTTTGTTTCTGTTTCTTAATTCCCTCACCACCACCTGGGTTGGGACTGAGCTGGTCTCGGCAATCTGGGTGGCACAGAAGCAGCCATATGTAAGCCTAAATTAGGTGTTTGTCATTGCTTAATGAATTACCTTTGTTCTACACCTACAAACTTGTTTTAGTGCCACTGTGTACTTCACGTATAAAAAGTCAAGCCCTTTTTCCCAATCCAATCTATCATCAATGGGCATTTAGGTTGATTCCAGGTCTTTGCTATTGTAAACAGGGAAAATGTGGCACATATACACCATGGAATATTATGCAGCAATCAGAAATGATGAGTTTGTGTCATTTGTAGGGACATGGATGAATCTGGAGAACATCATTCTCAGCAAACTGACACAAGAACAGAAAATGAAATACCGCATATTCTCACTCATAGGCGGGTGACGAAAAATGAGAACACATGGACACAGGGAGGGGAGTACTAAACACTGGGGTCTACTGGGGGGAAAAGGGGAGGGCCAGCGGGAGGGGGAGCTGGGGAGGGATAGCCTGGGGAGAAATGCCAAATGTGGGTGAAGGGGAGAAAGGAAGCAAAACACACTGCCATGTGTGTACCTATGCAACTGTCTTGCATGTTCTGCACATGTACCCCAAAACCTAAAATGCAATAAAAAATTTAAAAAAAAAAAGTCAAGCCCTGTCTTTGTTAGGGGCTCAGCCATTTGTTTCCAAGCTGGGCTGGTGTACACCTAAAATAAATTCCTTCTGCAACCTCAACGGTCTCTCCAGTCTCTAAAATTCTGCAACAAATTATTAAAAGTTTGACAGTATAGAACAGGTAAAATAATTTCTTACCGGCCGGGCACGGTGGCTCACGCCTGTAATCCCAGCACTTTGGGAGGCCGAGGCGGGTGGATCACGAGGTCAAGAGATCAAGACCATCCTGGTCAACATGGTGAAACCCCATCTCTACTAAAAATACAAAAAATTAGCTGGGCATGGTGGCGCGTGCCTGTAATCCCAGCTACTCAGGAGGCTGAGGCAGGAAAATTGCCTGAACCCAGGAGGCGGAGATTGCGGCGAGCCGAGATCGCGCCATTGCACTCCAGCCTGGGTAACAAGAGTGAAACTCCGTCTCAAAATAATAATAATAATAATAATAATAATAATAATCTCTTACTAATATCAGCTGTGAGTTAGTTCTGTTACTGCACATATGTGAAATTCAATAGATGATAGCTTTCAATTCAAACTGGTGAAACGACTAGTACCTGTAAAGCAAAATAAAATTCTAAGCCTCCCCAACCATCTGAATGCAGCCAGAGCTCTTAAAATTTAACCCAAGAAACTGTCTCAGGCTAAAGGAAGTGGAGGTCAAACATGCCTCATTATACCTCTACATCTCTAACATCAATACAGACTTTACGTCTGATAAGAAACATTTTACAACCTATTCTCTCTAAAGCCTGCCAGTTAAAAGCTTCATCTACCTAGTAAAACTTTGGTCTCCACCACTCTTATAGCAACCCAGACATTCCTTTCTATTGATCCCAGGTCTTTGGACAAACTCAGCCAATTGTCAACCAGAAAATCTTTAAATTTACCTGTAGTCAGGAAGTTTTGAGTTGTCCTACCTTTCTCGATCAAACCAATATGTTTCTTAATTGTATTTGATAGGTGTATCATGCCTCCCTAAAATGTATCAAACCACGCTGCACTCCAACCACCTGGGTCACATGTTCTCAGGACCTCCTGAGGGTTGTGTCATGGATCATAGTCATTTTTATTTGGCTCAGAATAAATTACTTCAAATATTTTACAGTTTGACTCTTATATATCTTTGGACTTTTTCTGCAAGTATGTGTATGATGTTTTTACCAGCTTATTACCTGATTAATAACTGTCCAAGGTGTATACATATATGTGTGTATGTATGTGTATATATATTTTTTAACTCCTAGACATCACCATTCGCTCCACAATGATGAGGCAAATTAAGTGAAATAATCCCTCAAAATGAAGTTTTGTACATGGTTTGAATACAATGCCTTCTGAACATTTTCAAGGTTCTCATCAGACTGTTTATCCCAGCTATATATTTTATTTCTTTTGCATGAACTTAGTTTTTTACACAATCACTTGTCTACATTTTGTTTTTGTTTGACTCTTTGTTTTTTTTTTTTTTGTTTTTTGTTTTTTGTTTTTTTTTAGTATGACTGTGGAGTGAAATGGCAGGAGGATCTGTGGAGTACGTATAATTTAAGAAATACCTTTACTCTCAAGATACAGCAATTTGGTTACTTCAGCTGTTTCCAGCAAATTATTGTCTCTATTAGTAGCCACTGCTTATAATTCCTGTCATAATAGATTTGTTAAGATTGTCTCTTTCTTTCAAGTATTCTTTTTACATGTAGCCGTTATTATTATATCTTGGTTGCAGATCTTGTATAAGTTGAATAACTTATATAAGAACAGTTTCTGAAATCTCTAAAGTCATGACAAAATTTCAAAATATAAAGCACATTCTAAATGACATCTTATATGTTTATTTGTATTTGAAAATGAATCTTTATTAACATAAGGGAAATATCATGTCTTGTTTATGCAAATGAATAGTGTGCTTTTGTAAACCTGTATGATCCTACAAGTGATGTATGAACCTGTAAACTACAAGTCACAGATAAGTTCAAGGATGTCAGAAATAACTTGGAATCAGCACTTGCCCATTCTGTCATCCAAATTATGAGACCTGAAGTTGAAGATGAATAGCACATTTCACTGACCACTAAAACAGAATCCCAATTTCCATTCATTTCTGGTTTATATGGATGCCAAGGTTTTGTGAAACATAATTTAAATAGGAGAAATAAGAAAACATGGTTAGTATTAGAGATGATAATTTTCTATAAATTTTATCTATTATTAAATTCATATATAAATGAATGCAACGTGAATTTAATAGGCTTTTAACAAGTTTTATCCCATTTAGAGTTAGATGTTTGATCTTTAACACTAGAAAAATCCTCAGGGTAATTTGTAGTTGTTAAGACAGAAGCCTAGTTTGTTATCATCCCTCTGCAGTGGTTTAATAAAAGTGCCTCAGACTTTGTCGAAGCCTAATACAATACATATTTTCATTGTTCTATGTGGGTAATTTTTATTTCCTTCTTTACTTAGAGTTTCTGAATTTGTTTTCAGTAATTCTTTCTAATTTCTACAGTAAATTGTTTTTATAATTAGAAAAGTACTATACATATACAAAACTTACTTTGATAAAACAAAAATTGTTATATGTATTGTGAAATAAAAACTATAGCTAATATAAGGTTTTAAATAAGCTCTACAACTCAATAGCATATTTATTCACCCAACCCACACAAGTAACAGACCAATTCTAGAAATCCCGTAAGTTACCTAAAGTCAAATAAAACAAGAGATAGCTTTAAATCACCAAGTGAGAAATCCGAAGAGAAAAGAAGGAAAAATTCAGAGTGTTAGCTATACAGGCTATGTGGCAGAAACAAGGCTTTATTATATATTTATTATCAAAATAGTAATCATTTAAATTATAATGTAAAGAAAATATGGAAATATAAAACATTTAAAAGTTTTAAACTTTTAATTAATTGAAATTTTCTGCATTCTCAGGAAAAATAGGTAATTTAAAACTTAATGATAGTTGAAAATTAAATAAATAAATAAAATTTAAAATGTCCTCCATATCTGTGTATCCACATATGTTAACTATAACTTTCTTCATCTAGAGGAAGCATGGCTCAGTGGAAATTATATAGCATTATGAGCTAATGTGACAGGCCAGGTCTCACTAACAGCTGAACAGGCAGGCCTCCACAATAACTGTTTCAGTACTGACTGAGTGGTTAAGTTAAATATTCAAAGTTGGCCGGGCATGATGGCTCAAGCCTGTAATCTCACTCAGCACTCTGGGAGGCAGAGGAGGGTGGATCACGAGGTCAAGAGATAGAGACCATTCTGGTCAAAATGGTGAAAATACAAAAAATACAAAACAATTAGCTGGGCATGGTGGCGCATGCCTGTAATCCCAGCTCCTCAGGAGACTGAGGCAGGAGAATTGCCTGAACCCAGGAGGCGGAGGTTGTGGTGAGCCGAGATTGCACCATTGCACTCCAGCAGCCTGGGTAACAAGAGCAAAACTCCGTCTCAAAAAAAAAAAAACCATATATATATATATATATATATGTATATGTATATAAAGTTGATGGAGCCAGTCCCCTTATACAATGGCTGTAATGTAACAAAAGCCCACCAAGAGTTTTTCCTAGGTTTTTCCTGGGCCTTGAAGCATGACAGGATAAAGACAGAATTCTTAACAGGACCTCTCTAGGATTAAACAAGTTTTATTACGAATCTGAAGAATCTCACCAGATCTCCAGAAACAAAGTTATTGGAGGTCTGAAGGAACTCCCCAAACCTCCATGATTTAGCAGGAGACAATATAAGGGTAATCAGCCCTGGTACCCGGACTCATCTGGATTATGTAAATCTACTGAGGCTCCAGAGGAATAGCCTCAGGACTCAGAACCTAGTGATATATTAGAAGAAGGTCATCACTTATGTCTTTGGAGTCACATTACCTGTAGACATAAAGCTTAGAAGGTATATAAGCTCTGGAGAACCTTGTAATTTTGAGTTGGTCTGGCAAAATTTTCCCAGCCTTCTCCCTGTACCCGATTACAGAAATAAACTCTCTTCTTTCCCATTTCATCCAGATCTCTTTATTGGGTCACAAGAATAATCAGCCCGACACTTGGTTTGGTCTGCAAACACTAAGTCCACTATGTTTTTATTTTAGCCCTGACAAGTAGATTTTTTTTAGTTTGTCAAACATCATTAGGTTTAACAAGCTAATATTAAACATAATACTTTTTCTTAGCAATAAAAGGAGTTATAGATTGACCAGTATTTCTCAAATTATCAGAAACTTAGTGGCTAGAAGTCACACATATGCATTATCTGAAAGTTCTGCAGGTCTGAAGTCCAACATATGTCTATTTGGACACAAATCAAGGTGTCAGTAAAGATACAGTCATTTCCGGAAGCTATAGAAGATAATCTATTTCATTGCCATCTCCAGCTTCTAAAGGTTGCCTATATCCTTTGGTTCTCAGTCTATTGCCTCCATCTCCAAAGCCAGCAATTTTAAATTTCTCTTTTTCCATTCTCACAACTGTGTATGAGGTTCTCTGTTTTTAAGAAGTCATTTGCTTACACTGGGCCCACTCATACAACACAGAGTAATCTCTCCACCTCAAAGTCTTTAACCTTAATTCATTTGCCATGGAAGGTAACACATTTACTAATTCCAGGGATTAGGACATGGATAGTTTTGAGGGGGTCTTTATTCTACCTATCACAAGGTATGTCAAGTGACTGCAGTTGAGGAACAACTATTAATCTCTAAGAAATGAAATTATGTGGTTAAATAAACTTGTGAAACACTCTGTTAAAAAATGCCACTTCTAGAGATTCAAAGTATACATCTATTGTAGAAGAGAAAATAATTCTTTCCTCACCCATTGCAAAGTTCATGGATGACATCCCTAAAATAAAAAACAGATTGACAAGGGGAAGACATACAAATTTATGTAATATAAGTTTTATTTGACACAGGAACCTTCAAAAATAAAGATAGAAAAGACCCAGAAAAAAATGTATCTTCATAGATAGTTGTAAAGGAATATATAATTGGCTCACAAAAGGATATAACTTAATGATAATAAACTGAAGGGAACTCAGGAAGCCTTGCTTGTTAAGATTCTTTTTGGCATCTCTGTGTGGAACTCCATCTCTCTCTGGGTATAGGACAGGATACTTGACACATTAAAGCTTTTAGTAGAGAAGAGAAGGATTAAGATTACATCAGAGAGTAACCTTCCCGGTTTTTACGGTTTGCTTCAGGGTGAAAGGGGCTTGGAGAATTCTAGTTTATATGATCCTCTTCATGAAAAAGGTGGTGGGAGGAGTTCAGAAAGACCTTTCTGCTTCTGTGGATTTTTAAATTTCTTTTGGGTTAAATATTAAGTGTGCTAAGATACCATATTTTGGGATACTTTTTCTTGCATCCCACTTCATCACTATTTTAAGGACTTTAAAAAGTTTCCAATGTATATGTCAAAAGTTTTATTTAATAGTTAATCTTCACAGAAAAAAGAGAGAAGATCCAAATAAGGACAGTCAGAAGGGACTAAGGTGAAATTACAAACAATCGCTTGGAAATACAAAAGATCCTCAGAGAGTGCTGTGAATGTTTCTATGAATACAAACTAAAAAATTTAGAAAAATAAAACATTAATTTCTGGAAACACACAAACTCCTCAGATTGAATCAGGAATAAATCAAAATTCTGAACACTCCACTAATGAGTCCCAAAATTGACTCAATGATTTTAAAAACCTATCAATGAATAAAAGCCCTGGACCAGACAGACTCAGTGCCCAATTCTCTTAGATATACAACGAAGGGCTGGTACCAATCCTACTGAAACTATTCCAAAAAAATCAAAGAGGAGTGATTCCTCCCTAAGTCATTCTACAAAGCCAGCATCATTCTGATACCAAAATCTAGAAAAACACAATGAAAAAGACAAAACAAACAAACAAACAACAACAACAACAACAAAAACAGGCCAATATCTAAATCCTCAACAAAATACTAGCAAACTAAATCTGGCAGCACATCAAAAAGTTAATTCACCAAAATCAAGTAGGCTCTATTCCTGGGACTTAAGATTTAAGATTGGTTCAACATATACTAGTCAATAAATGTGATTTACCACACAAATAAAATTAAAAACAAAAACCACATGATTATCTCAATAGATAAATAAAAAGTTTTTGATACAATCTAACATTCCTTCATGACAAAAACACACAACAAATGGGGCATCAAGGGAACATACCTCAAAATAATAAGAGCCATCTATGACAAATCCACATCCAACATCATAGTAAACATGCAAAAGCTGAAAGCATTGCCCTTAAGAACTGAAAGATGACAAGGATGCTAAAACTCTCACCACTCTTATTTGGCACAGTACTAGAAGTCCTGGCCAGAACAATGAGGCAAGAGAAGTAAATAAAGGACATTTAAATAAGAAAAGAAGATGTCAAATTATCTCTCTTCACTGACAATATGATTCTATACCTCAAAAATCCTAAAGGATCTGCCAAAGGGCTCCTAGAACTGATGAATACTTTCAGTAAAGTACCCGCATACAAAACCAATATATGAAAATCTAGCATTTCTATACAGCAATAATGTTTAAGCTGAGAGTCAAATCGAGGATGCAATCCCATTTACCACAGCCACACGCACACAAAATAAAAACAATATCTAGAAATACATCTAACCAAGGAGGTCAAAGATCTTTATAAGGAGAACTACAAAATACTGCTGAAAGTAATCAAACATGACACTAAACAAAGGGAAAAATATTCCATGCTCATGAATAGGAAGAATCAATATTGGTAAAATGGCCATATTGCCCAAAGCTATCTACAGATTCAATGCTATTCCTATCAAACTACCAAGGTTATTTTTCATGGAATTAGAAAAAAAACTATTCTAATATATATAAAAAAGAAAGAAAGAAAGATGGAAAGACAAAAAAGAGTTTGAGGTATCACATTACCTGACTACAAACTATATACTACAAGGCTACAGTAAACAAAACAGCATGTAATTGGTACAAAAATAGGTACATAGACCAATGGAACAGAATAGAAAACCCAGAAATAAAGCCCCGCACTTACAACCAACTGACCTTTGACAAAGTTGACAGAAATAAGCAATGGGGAAAGCACTCTGTATTCAATACACGATGCTGGGATAACTTGCTAGTGATATGCAGAAGATTGAAATTAACCCCTATCATCATCTAAAGAAATTAACTCAAGATAGATTAAAGACTAAGACCAAAAACTATAAAAACCCTAGAAGAAAACCAAGAAAATGCCCTTCTGGACATTGTTCTTGACAAAGAATTCATCCCTAAGTTCTCCAAAGCAACTGCAACAAAAATGAAAATTGGCAAATAGTATCTCATTAAATTAGATATTCTGCACAGTAAAAGAGACTATCAGCATAGAAAACATACAACCTATAGAACAAGAGAAAACATTCAGAAATGAGGCATCTCACAGAGGTCTAGTATCCAAAATCTATAAAAAAAACAAAACAAAACAACTCAACAAGCAAAAAGCAAATAGCCTCATTAAAAACTGGGCAAAGAACATAAACAGATACTTCTCAAAAGAAGATCTACAAGCACCAAAAAACATATGAAAAATGCTCATCATTACTACTCATCAGAGAAATGCAGATCAAAACCACAATGACATACCACCTTACACCAGTCAGAATGGCTATTACTAAAGAGTAAAAAAAATTAATAGATGTTGGTAATGCTGCAGAGAAAAAGGAACATTCATACACTGTTGATGGTAATGTAAATTAGCTCAACCACTGTGGAAAGTGATTTGAAGATTTCTCAAAGAACTAATATTAGAACTGCCATTCAACCCAGCAATCCCATTACTGGACACGTAGCCAAAGGAAAAGAAAAATTCTACAAAAAGGACCACATGCACTTTTATGTTCATTGCAGCACTATTCACAATAGCAACGTCATGGAATCAACCTACCTATCCATAAGTGGTGGACTGAACAAATACAATGTGTTACATTAATGGATGTAGCTGGAGGCCGTTGTCCTAAATGAATTAACCTAGAAACAGAAAACCAAATACCGCATGTTCTCACTTGTGGGAGCTAAACATTGGGTACATATGGACTTAAACATAGGAACAACAGATACTGGGACTACTAATGAGGGGAGGGAGGGAGGGAGGAGATAAGGACAGAAAAACTACCTATTGGGTACTATGTTCAGTACGTTGGTGACAGGATAGAACATACCCCAAACCTCAGCATCACACCATATATCATATAACAAACCTGCATGTGTATTCCTGAAAAACATATAAAACAAACATATAAAAATGAATAGTTAAATCTTTTTTTTTCTTTTTACAGCTATTAACCTGGACAGATTTTTCTTAACACTAATTATGAAGTACTTAATTAGACTATATTAATTGTTAATTTCAACAATAACTGTTAGTAAAATATACAATACAGTTAATAGTGATCATGGATGTTCAAAAATTATAATCCAAAATATGCTAAAGCCCCTCAAAAAAGGCATTATCTTTGCAACATATATCCATTTTCAAAAATTTATAGAATTACAAATTGGCAAGAAGACACTACAAGTACACCACACCTCCTGTGAGATTAGATTAACACCCCAATTTAGTTTACCAAAGGAAGGTAATTTATCCTTTTTCTTTATTTCTTTTTGAGATGGAGTCTCTTATGCTGTAACCCAGACTGGAGTGCAGTGCTGTGATCTGGGCTCACTGCAACATCCACCTCCCAGGCTCTCAAGCAATTGTCCCACCTCAGCTGTCCGAGTAGCTGGGACCAGAGACATGTGCCACCGCTTTCACCTAAATTTTTGTATTTTTGGTAAACATAGAGTTTCTTGCAGGTAAACTGTTTTTTCTGCTTTGTGTGACCAAATTATTTGGCCTGAAGAGGAGATCATGGAAAGTTTTGATATGTAGCCAACTCAGACAGAAGTAGTAGGTAGCCTGAGAACCCAACACTTCAATTGCATCCAAAGTAGGAAGCAGTCTACGGAACTGAGCCCTTAATCCATGGAATCTAAAGCTAACTCCAGGTAGATAATGTCAGAATTGAACTGACTTGTAGGACACCAAATTGATGTCTGCACAGAATGGGAGACTTACTTGGTGTGAAAAACAAACCGACACATTTTTTTGGCCAGAATTATTGGTATGACCACAGCAGAGAAAAAAAAAAAACAGGAGTTTTGGTGTGCCAGGATTTTTTCCCCCCTTAATACACATAGTAGCCAATTTCCCTGCAATTTTCAATAAAGGTTAAAACAAAAAAGAAAGGGTTCCAGTATATATTTACTAAAACAGAAATTTGAATAACGAGACTAGTTCATATAGCAATTGATAATTGATTTTACCTATATTAAGCACCTCGTTACTTAGGTATTCAGTTCAAAGCTATGGCAAAGTCGTGGCCTCCACTGGCTAGGAACTGAAAGTTTTAAAATGTCTAGGAACAGAATTAATTAAGATTTAAGAATTTTGAAGTTTCCTATTCATTTAGTATCAAATGAACAATATCAGTGCCATCTAAAAAATAAATCGCCCATCTGCCTTTAGCTAAGAACTCAAGATTAGGTGAGAAAAGAAAAAATATATATAAATATTAATCTTAAAACTGCAATTGACTTCTAGACAAAACACTTACCTACTTCTGCAAAGAACTTGCATGCATTTTTAATAAGTTGATAGTAATAATCATTAGTTTGGCTATTAAATGATATCTTAGTGTGATCAATGCTGCTTTCCTATTGATATAACAGTACATATTGTGATACACAGGAGCTTTATAGTATATACTTGAATATACACACATACATATACACCCTGAAAAAACAAAACACTGTCTATGTGAGTTAAAATTTTAACTATTTTGACTAATTATCCTATTCAGGAAAATGTCTGAGAAAAAAATTTTCTAAGCATCTTGGAAGAAATTTAATCTCAAAATTTAATATATATCCAAATAGGATTTTGGGAGTTAATAAAATACATATTTTATTTGAAAAATATTCTGCTGCTAAAATTATTACTTCATTGTACAAGGTCCATCTACATTTAAACTACATTTGAAAATAAACACAAAGTTAAGAATGGATTAAAATTAAATATTGGTGGTGAAATTTCAAAATTATGGCCCTTCATCATCTAAATTGGAAGTTGTGACTTAACTGTTGCCACCTTTACAAAAGAAACCAAAATTTTCATTTACTTTTAATTCATCTATTTACTTGCATAGATCACTCTTTGGCTGTGTTTTAAAGTGTACCACACTAAGGTGATCTATATTCATTAAGTTCATGCTCTGGTCTCCAATAATGGAGCTTGATTTTCTCCCATTTAATCAGATTTATAAAATGTTGTAGGCTACTTGAGTTAAACAGTGCAATTAAAAAACCAATTATATTTTACAATTGACCAAATCTTTTACTGAAACCACTAATCCCCATAAGGTGTAGACTTCTACATGTAGCTATCAAAATTAAGTGTTATATATCAACACTTTATGCCCAATCTAATGGATAGAAAACAAAAATAATGAAAGAAAGCTTGGATTGACAGCTTACTCATGATCTCTTCATCCCGCTGGTAAGTATATTGACTTTTTCAATGGGTATTTAATGTGCTGGTATGTAATAAACTATACTAATTAACTGAAGTCAAAATAATGCCATTACACACAACCAGTTATTACACTATAAGAATTAGGTAACTTTTCAGTGGCAGTTAAAATGAAGACACTCATTGTCTGTATTTATTCTGCAATATAATCATAAGACAGCATTAATGCAGTCACTTTAGAAAACACTTTATCAGAATTATTAGGTGACTTACAATGTAATTTATATAAGTTATAATGATTATATAATAAAATAATATTATCACTGGTATAGAATAAGACATAAAGATTATCTGATAGGTTATTACTTAGAATAAATTTTGTAAACCTATCTCTAAAGGAAATTTAAAGGTTCTCCTACCTATTTACTTGATTGTTTAAAAAGGACTAATCATGAATGGTTTTCTACATAGATTATTAGAAACCATGGTAAACATTTTTTCCTCTCTGTCTTTCTGTCTGTCTGTCTCTCTCTCTCTCTCTCTCTCTCTCTCTCTCTCTCTCTCTCTGTCACACACACACACACACACGCACACAGAGTTATTTAAATTCCTAAAAGAAATACTATTTTAATTACTAATCAAGAATATTTCCAGCCTCCAAATAACTACAAACTGCTTAAATGAAAAGGAAAGTTTATCAATATAATCCTACTCTATACTAGCTAAATATTTAAATGCAAGACAACCACCATTTGACTGGGTTGGGTCAGAAATGCCAAATGTGGGTGAAGGGGAGAAAGCAAACAAAACACACTGCCATGTGTGTACCTATGCAACCGTATTGCATGCTCTGCACATGTACCCCAAAACCTAAAATTCAATAAAAAATAAAAATAAAGGCCGGGCACGGTGGCTCAAGCCTGTAATCCCAGCACTTTGGGAGGCCGAGGCGGGTGGATCACGAGGTCAAGATATCGAGACCATCCTGGTCAACATGGTGAAACCCCGTCTCTACTAAAGATACAAAAATTAGCTGGGCATGGTGGCGCGTGCCTGTAATCCCAGCTACTCAGGAGGCTGAGGCAGGAGAATTGCCTGAACCCAGGAGGTGGAGGTTGCGGTAAGCCGAGATCGCGCCATTGCACTCCAGCCTGGGTAACAAGAATGAAACTACGTCTCAAAAAATAAATAAATAAATAAATAAAAATAAAATAAAATAAATAAAAAATACTTTATTCTCACTAATTCTTCAGGTATGTTGATGAGGAGTGTGATTCATTATGTGAAATATAACTAAGTTTTCATGGAGGCACAGTTATTTCAAATAAACCTCAAGGCTCATTTTAAAGCCTACTTTGTTAAAAAATATACTTTCCTTTGCATTTTCCCATGAGTAAATACAGGGTTTTTTAAAATCAGAAAAGATAAAATTATAAATTTTGATTAAAAATTAAGGTTTTTCATTTATTTATTTATATTTATTTGGATGTGTTGTAATGATGGTTAATTTTTCACTTTTACACTCTAAACCTGTGGTGTCCAATAGTAGCCACTAGCTGTTTCATGGCTATTCCATTTAAATGAATTAATATTAAAATAATTACAAATTCATTTCCTTGGTCACACTAAACACACTTTAGTTGCTCAATTGACAGATAATTACAAATATTTCCATTCTCTCAGAAAGTTGTTTGAGTAATGCCACTCCAGAAGCATCACAAAGAGTAAAAAGATTACAAGGTTGGGCACTTAGCACTTAGAGTTACATAACCAAGTTTCACACCCAGGCCTACCTCTAGAGCTCTGTTTTACCCATTAGCCAACTAGTTTAAGGAAAATTTATAAAGCTTACTAAAAATTATATTTGGCACCACTCTGTAGCTAGAGAGAACAAGGCAGAAATCTTTTAAAAGCAGATTAGGCAGTGTAAGTTTAGATTAATTTGTATTTAACTAATAATGATGAGAGTTACATGTAAGTCTGGATTCAGCCTACTTTCAAAAATAATTTGGAACTGTTAATTATGCTATAAAGTCTAAATATCTAGCATCTTATTAGAACATTTATCATTTAACTCATGAATTGTTGTTTAAATTTCACCTTGCTGTTTGGTCAGGAGAAAAATGATTATTGTAGTATTATGGTCAAATACAATGGAACAGGAGAACTGTATGCCCTGAAACCAGATCCTTGAAATTCTTTTCCAAATAGCTCTAACATGCTTAGAAAATATTCAGAAAATGGGATTATTTTATAAAACACCTGTCAAAGGAGCTAAAATTCCAAAGAATTTTAATTGTATTGTGGCTGATCTGATCTGAAATCTTCACATTATCTTTTTAGCCTGGCCATAAATTCCTGTTTCCTACATCTAGTAGCTCTAGGAATCTTTCCAGTGTCCACAATGCAAAAAAAAAAAAATTGTTCCACTTATTCTGTTCCCAGTTTGCAATTATTTCTTATTTGGCCTTATTATTTGGTAACTATTTAAAATAGAACTTTAAACTTAAAATAATTTTCTTTTTACCAAGAACCTGCAGCTACATTCAACACTGGCTCCTGGAACAACCCCCTCTGCCCCAACCCCATCTCCTACTCCTGCTCTATGGTTCCCCCTCATTATGCCAGAAGTCAGATATTGACTTTAGAACCAACACTTTATGCAAATTTTTCTAAACCACAAATTGCCAATACCTATAAAATGTCCTCATACCTAGTAAGTGTATTTGTCAAATACACATTGTTGGTTGAATCAGTTAGTGGATTAGAAACTCAATTTAGTGATAAGCTTGAAAAAATAGTAAACATTATGATGTAATATACATAAAAAGTTTTTGGTAAAAATTTCATAAAGGCCATGGTGAAGACAAAAGTGAGTCAATTCAGTAATAAGTAGAGGGTATTATTTTTATTATAATAAAAATTCATTTGCCTATATATTGTTTCTCTTGCATCCGCTAATTATACTAATAACATTATTTTTCTGTGATTATGTTTTGTCAACCATCAATAAATCTATTCCTCTGAAAAATATGAAATACAATTTCTCAGAAAAAGTATTTTTGAGATACAGGAAATAAAAAGTCTAAATCAGAACATACTCCACAAAACTGAGCAAAAAAATGTAGTCTAGAATAACAAAAAATGGTAGCATAATTATAAGTTCTACTGCTGTATTTACTGAATGCACCCAAATGCCATTAGTAATCCTAAAAGCTATTGAAATATAAATTTTACATTAATGGACTCACTAGCAAGCTCTCCATTATTTACACCACCGCATGGAGATAAATGAGGTGAATGCTATGTGAAATGTTATAAGCTTGGAGGACAAACTGCCAAATATTATCAAGAATGCAATAATTTCCTGATGTTTTTGAGACACTGTAGTATGCTTATTGGTAAAACATCCTGGGAAATATACTTTTTGCAGAAACATACAATTCTTGACATTACTGATAAAAATCCCTTTACATTATTACTGTGATTCTATTTGTTAAGACTTATTATTTGTCAAGTTCTAAGCAAATGTAGATTTGATGATTTTAGCTGTCATGGTTTCTTGCCAAGACTGCAAACAGACTTATAGGAAATTTCTAACCACTAGAAGAAAAGATAAATATCCAGAGCACCAGTTTTCACAATAGCCAGCTACCACTTCCACCCCATTATCAATTACAAAAACTTCTAAATAGCAATAGAAGAGTGTTTTTAGGATCACTCAGAAAAAGATAAAAGAATAGCAACTGTACACTATCAGTTAACTAGCAGGCCCTTTACAATGCTACAGTTAAGTAGAGAACTAGACTCATCATGATGCAGGCATTAACAGAAATTGAGTTAACAGAACCTTTACAAATTAGCATCATTGAACTTTCACTTCACAAATTTAGAAAATATTTTTGTTTAACCAAGAATTCCTCCTACTTTTACATGAATGGACAGAAAACTATCCTAGGGGAATTAGTGGTTCTCATAGTCAACTTAGAATGTAAGAAAAATTATTCCCAGTGCCATGGGCATTTAGGACTATTTGGTTGGGGGAAAAGACAGGAAACACTGATGTTTTCTAGCCAGAGGAAATGGAGAACCAAAACCCAAACACTTTCCCCTAAAATCAGGAAAACAAAATAAAACAAACAAACAAAAGGCAATTTGCTCTCACTTCCTCTATTTAAAGTTTCATTGGAAGTTCAGCTAATGCAATAAATCCACAGAAATAAATAGTATCCATAATAAAAAAAGAAACAAAAATTTTAATTCACAGAAGGCATATTATATATGTAGAAAAACTTGTGAAGCCTGTAAAAAAAGCTGCTAGAATTAATAAGTTAATTTAGTAGAACTGCAGGATACAATATCAATATACAAAATCAATTGCATTTTTATATAAAAGAAATAAACAATTATGAATTAGTTTTAAAAATATAATTTATGACATCATCAAAAACATAAATTTCTAAGGTATAAAAGTGACAAAAGATGTTTATTATTTGAGGATTATAAGTTTTGTAAAACATAGAAAAGTTAGAGAAGACCTAAATAGTAGAGAGATTATGTTCATCAATTGGAAGATTCAAATTGCTAAGTTGTCCACCTTTCACAAGTACAGTTATAAATTCAACATAATTTCAATCAAAAACTCAGATGAGTTTTTTAAAATTTTATTGTATTTTTTAAGTTCTATGATACATGTGCAGGATGTGCAGGTTTGTTACATATTTAAACGTGTGCCATGTTTGAAAGGTATTTGCTATACCTTTCATTCTATCACCTAGGTATTAAGCCCATTATGCATTAGCTAGTTTCCTTGATGCTCTCCATACTTACCTGTCAACAGGTCCCAGTATGTGTTGTTCCCCTTCCTAGGTCCATTTGTTCTCATTGTTCAGCTCCCACTTAAAAGTGAAAACATGCAGTGTTTAGTTTTCTATTTCTGCATTAATTTGATGAGGATAATGGCTTCCAGCTCATCCATGTCCCTGCAAAGGACATGATCTTTTTCCTTTTTATGACTGCATAATATTCCATGGTGTATATGTACCACATTTTGTTTATTCTATCATTGATGGGCATTTGGGTTGATACCATGTCCTTGCTATTGTGAATACTGCTGTATTGAACATACCTGTGCATTTATCTTCATACTACAATTATTTATATTCCTTTGGGTAGATATTCATTAATGGGATTTCTGGGTTAAATGGTATTTTGGGTTCTAAGTCTTTGAGTAATCCCCACAGTGTGTTCCACAATGGTTGAATTAATTTATATTCCCAGCAACAATGTAAAAATGTTCCTATTTCTCCACAACCTCACCAGCATCTGTTGTTTCTTGACTTTTTAATAACCACCATTCTGATTGTCATGAGATAATATCTCATTGTGGTTTTTATTTCCATTTCTTTAATAATCAATGATGTTGAGCTTTTCTTCATGTTTTCAGGATACATAAGTGTCTTCTTTTGATAAGTGTCTGTTCATGTCTTTTCCCCATTTTTTAATGTGGTTGTTTGTTCTGTTCTTGTAAATTTGTTTAGGTTTCTTCTAGATTCTGAATACTAGAAATTTGTCAGACAAATAGATTGCAAAATTTTTCTCCCATTCTGTAGGTTGTCTGTTTACCATGGTGATTGTTCTTTTGCTGTGCAGAAGCTCTTTACTACTCAGAGCAATTTATAGATTCAATGCTATCCTCATTAAACTACCTTTGACATTCTTCACAGATTTAGAAAACATTATTTTAAAATACATATGGAATGAAAAAAGAGACCATATAGCCAAGACAATCCTAAGCAAAAAGAACAAAGCTGGAAGCATCATGCTACCTGACATCAAACTATACCACAAAGCTACAGAAACCTAAACAGCATGGTACTGGTACAAAAACAGATACATAGACCAATGGAAAATAATGGAGAACTAAGAAATAAAACCACACATATACAGCCATCTGATCTTTGACAAACCTGACAAAAAAAAGCAATGGGGAAAGGACTCCCTATTCAACAATTGGTGTTGTGAGAAATGGCTATCCATAGGCAGAAAATTGAAATTGGACCCTTTCCTTACACTTTATTCAAAAATTAACTCAAGGTAGACTAAAGACTTAAATGTCAGATTCAAAACTATAAAAACTCTACAAGAAAACCTAGGCAATACCATTCAGGGCATAGGCATGGGCAAAGATTTTATTGTGAACTCGCCAAAAGCAATTGCAAAAAAAAAAAATTGACCAATGGAATCTAAATAAACTAAAGAGTTCCACAGAAATTCAAACCATCATCAGAGCATGTTACAAACAACTCTATGCACATAAACTAGTAAACCTGGAAGAAATGGATAAATTTCTGGACTCCTGTGTCCTCCCAAGCCTAAACCAGGAGGGAGCTGAAACTATGAATAGACCAATAACAAGGTCAGAAGTCGAGGCAGCAATTAAGAGACTACCACACAAAAAAAGCCCAGGTCCAGACAGGTTCACAGCCGAATTCTACCAGACACACAAAGAGGAGCTGGTACCATTCCTTCTAAAACTATTTCAAACAATCCAAAAAGAGGTAATACTTCCCAAATCATTTTACGAGACCAACATCATCCTGATACCAAAACCTGGCAGAGACCCAACAAGGAAAGAAAACTTCAGGCCAATATCCATGATGAACATAGATGCAAAAATCTTCAATAAAATATTGGCAAGCTGAATGCAACAGCAAATCAAAAAACTTATTCACCATGACAAGTAGGATTCATCCTGGGGATGCAAGGCTGCTTCAATATACGCAAGTCTATCAACATAATTCACCACATAAACAGAACCAAAAACAAAAACCACATAATTATCTCAATTGACGCAGAGAAGGCATTTGACAAAATTCAACAGCCCTTTATGCTAAAAATCCTCAATAAACTCGGTATCGATGGAAAGTATCTCAAAGTAAATAAAGCTATTTATGACAAACCAACAGCCAATATCATACTGAATGGGCAAAAACTGGAAGCATTCCCTTTGAAATCTGGCACTAGACAAGGATGCCCTCTTTCACCACTCCTATTCAATATAGTTCTGGAAGTTCTAGCCAGAGCAATCAGGCAAGAAAAAGAAATAAAGGGTATTCAAATAGGAAAGATGGAAGCCAAATTGTCTCTATTTGCAGACGACATGATAGTATACCTAGAAGACCCCATCACCTCAGCCCCAAAACTCCTGAAACTGATAAGCAACTTCAGCAAGTCTCAGGATATAAAATCAATGTGCAAAAATCACAAGCATTCGTCTATACCAATAACAGACTTAAAGAAAGCCAAATCAAGAATGAACTGCCATTCGCAATTGCTACAAAAAGAATAAAATACCTTGGAATACAACTCACAAGGAACGTAAGGGACCTCTTCAAGGAGAACTACAAACCACTGCTAAATGAAATCAGAGAGGACACAAACAGATGGAGAAACATTCCATGTTCATGGTTAGGAAGAATTAATATGGTGAAAATGGCTATACTGCCCAAAGTAATTTACAGAATCAACGCTATCCCCATCAAGCTACCATTGACTTTCTTCACAGAACTGGAAAAAACCACCATGAACTTCATATGGAACCAAAAGAGAGCCCGCATAGCCAAGTCAAATCTACGCAAAAAGAACACAGCAGGGGGCATCACACTACCGGATTTCAAACTATACTACAAGGCTACAGTAATCAAAACAGCATGGTACTGGAACCAAAACAGAGATATAGACCAATGGAACAAAACAGAGGCACCGGAGGCAACACAACATATCTACAACTATACAATCTTTGATAAACCTGACAAAAACAAGCAAGGGGGAAAGGATTCCATGTTTAACAAATGGTGTTGGGAAAACTGGCTAGCCATGTGCAGAAAGCAGAAACTGGACCCCTTCCTGACACCTTACACTAAAATTAACTCCAGATGGATTAAAGACTTAAACATAAGACCTGGCACCATAAAAACCCTAGAAGGAAATCTAGGCAAAACTATCCAGGACATAGGAGTAGGCAAGGACTTCATGAACAAAACACCAAAAGCATTGGCAACAAAAGCCAAAATAGACAAATGGGACCTAATCAAACTCCACAGCTTCTGCACGGCAAAAGAAACAGTCACTAGAGCGGATCGGCAACCAACAGAATGAGAAAACATTTTTGCAGTTTACCCATCTGACAAAGAGCTGATATCCAGAATTTACAAAGAACTCAAACGGATTTACAGGAAAAAAACAAACAAGCCCATTCAAAAGTGGGCAAAGAATATGAACAGATACTTTACAAAAGAAGACATATATGAGGCCAACAATCATATGAAAAAATGCTCATCATCACTGGTCATCAGAGAGATGCAAATCAAAACCACATTGAGATACCATCTCACGCCAGTTAGAATGGCGATCATTAAAATATCTGGAGACAACAGATGCTGGAGAGGATGTGGAGAAAAAGGAACACTTTTACACTGTTGGTGGGAGTGTAAATTAGTTCAACCATTGTGGAAGACAGTGTGGCGATTCCTCAAGGCCTTAGAAATAGAAATTCCATTTGACCCAGCAATCCCATTACTGGGTATATATCCAAAAGACTATAAATCGTTCTACTATAAGGACACATGTACACGAATGTTCATTGCAGCACTGTTTACAATAGCAAAGACCTGGAACCAACCCAAATGCCCATCGATGATAGACTGGACTGGGAAAATGTGGCACATATACACCATGGAATATTATGCAGCAATCAGAAATGATGAGTTTGTGTCGTTTGTAGGGACATGGATGAATCTGGAGAACATCATCCTCAGCAAACTGACACAAGAACAGAAAATGAAACACCGCATATTCTCACTCATAGGCGGGTGATGAAAAATGAGAACACATGGACACAGAAAGGGGAGTACTAAACACTGGGGTCTATTGGGGGGAAAAGGGGAGGGCCAGTGGGAGGGGTAGGTGGGGAGGAATAGCCTGGGGAGAAATGCCAAATGTGGGTGAAGGGGAGAAGGAAAGAAAAGCACACTGCCATGTGTGTTCCTACGCAACTGTCTTACATGCTCTGCTCATGTACCCCAAAACCTAAAATCCAATAAAAAATTTAAAATAAATAAATAAATAAATAAAAATAATAAACTAAAGAGTTTTCAAATAGAATTTTAAAATAGAAATTGAGAATCTTATTTTAAAATTTAGATAAAATTTAAAGAATATAAAATAGCCAATTAACCTTATAAAAGAAAATATTGAGAGGACCACATGATTTCATATCTTACTCTAAAGCTACATTAATCAAGACAGTATGGTAATGGCTATACCTAGTCAGATCCAAGAAACAGAATAGAAATAATAGGTACATTGAGACTAAAGCCCAGACCTGATTTGTTAAATGTGAAATGGGAATTCAGTGGAGAAAGGACAATATTTTGCCACATAATCCTGGAACAATGGTATATGCACATGCAATATAATGAACTTCAATCCAAAACTCAAATTTTACAAAAAAAAGTCAAAATTCATTCTAGACATATATTTGAAAATTAAAACTATAAAACTTGTAGAGAAAAACAAATGGAACATCTTTGTTTCCTTGGGTTAAGCAAAGATTTCTTAGCTATAATGCCAAAAGTATAATTTGTAAAATAAATATTGATAAATTATACTTCAACAATATTAGGAAATTCTTCTACTGGAATGGCACTATTAAGAAATTAAGTCAAAAAGGTAGTAGAAGAAGGCAGATAAATAGAATCCTCCACCAATCGTCCTCCCCACAGCAACTCAAAATAGAAAAACTATCCACACATAAAATCACCTTCATAAGAACCAAAAATTAGCTTAGGTAACAGTTCAGCCACAGTAGGGTAGAACAACAAGTGAGCTGCCGGGTTAGCCAATTCCAGGCCCTGGCTCTTAGATGGCATGCTTGGCCCTGTCCTGTGTCAGAGAGAAGACCTTACTATAAAAACAAGAGTCTTATGCCTGGCAGCATTTACCACAGGAGACTTGAGAACGCTTGGGCATTTAGTGAACTTCAGTGGTAGCCAGGCAGTACTTTCCATGGACATAAGGCAGTGGTGGCCATGGGTGTGGGGCAGTAGTGGCCTGGGGAGAGACTCATTGCTTCTGAAAAAAAGGAAAAGACTAGGAAGGATTAGATCTGGTGGCTTGGATACCAGCACAGCCACAGCAGAATAGAGCACCAGGTAGATTCTTAAAGTCTCCAACTTTAGGCCGCAAATAGCAGAAAGCATCTCTGGACCTACCCGGAGCTAGAAAATACTTGCCGCCCTTACAGGAAGGACACAGCCTGGCTGGCTTCACTACATGCTGACTGCCAAGCCCTAGGTCCTTGAGCAAACATAGGCAGTTGCCAGGCAATGGTTACTGTGGGCCTTGGGTGGGATGCAGTGCTGTGTTTGCTTCAGAGTTGACCTAGTGCAGTTCCAATGATGGTGGCCACAGGGATGCTTAAGTCACCACTTTCCCAGCTCCAAGCAGCCTAGCACACACAGAGAGAGACTCTGTTTGAGAGAAAGTAAGGGAAGAGAACAAAAGTCTACACTTGGTACTCCCAGGAATTCTTCTTGATCTTCTCTAAGACCACCACAGGGTTACCTCTTCAAGTCTACAAGAACCACAGTATTACCAGACTTGGGTGTGCTCCTAATGTGGATATGACTGCAGTAACCAAACTTTCGCATCACAGTATCCAAAGCCTTTTGAAAACACAGAAAGTCTTCCCAAGTAGGATAGGTAAAAACAAACCCAGACTGTAAAGACTAAGATATATCTCAAACTCTTCAATGCCCAGACACCAGTGACCATCCACAAGCATCAAGACCATCCAGGAAAACATAAACTTATCAAATGAACTAAATAAGGTGGCAGAGGCCAATACTGGAGAGATAGAGTTAAGTAATCCTTCAAACAAAAAAATCTCAAAATAGCTGGCTAGAGGAAATGCAATAAAATTCAAGACAACACAGAAAAAACTCAGAATTATATTAGAAAATTTGACAAAGAGATTGAAATAATTTAAAAGAATCAAGCGGAAATTCTGGAGTTAAAAAAATGCAATTGATATATTGAAGAATTCATCAGAGTCCCTTAATAGAATTGATCAAGCAGAGGAAAGAATTAGTGAGCTTGAAGACAACCTATTTGAAAACACACACAGAAGAGACCCAAAATAAAAACAAAAAAAGGAGTAAAAATAATGAAGCACACTTTCGGGATCTAGAAGATAGCCTAAAAAGGGCAAATCCAAGAGTCATTGTCCTTAAAATGGAGATAGAGAAAGACATAGAGGTACAAAGATTATTCAAAGCATAATAACAGAGAACTTCCTAAACCTAGAAAAAGCTATCAATGTCCACACACAAGAAGGTTACAGAACATGAAGCAGATATAATCCAAGGAAGACTACCTCAAGACATTTAATAATCAAACTCCCAAAGATCGAGAATCAAAAAAGAAACATAAAATTAGCAAGAGAAACGAAACAAATAGCATGCAATGGAGCTCCAAAATACCTGGCAGCAGAATTTGCATTGGAAACCTTACATGTCAGGCTACAGTGGCATGACATACTTGAAGGGATGGAGGAAAAAAACTTTATCCTGGAGTAGTATATCTGTAAAAATGTCCTTCATATATGAGCGAGATATACTTTCCCAGACAAACAAAACCCGA
Organism: Callithrix jacchus; assembly: GCF_049354715.1. NCBI lineage: Eukaryota > Metazoa > Chordata > Mammalia > Primates > Cebidae > Callithrix > Callithrix jacchus. The sequence continues at coordinate 99,963,398 of NC_133504.1, read as the reverse complement.
GGGATATCATCAATACCAGACAATTCTAACAAGCAATTCTAAAGAGAGTTCTTCAACCTGAAAGAAAAGAATTATAATAAGCAATATGAAATCATCAGAAGGTATAAAACTCACTGGTAATTGTATGTAGAATAACACAGATTATAACATTGCAATTGTGGTGTGTAAACTATTCATATCTTGAATAGAAAGATTAAAAGATGAACTGATCAAAAATAGTAACTGCAACAACTTTTGAAGGCAGGTAATACAATAAGATGTTAATAAAAACAAAATATATTAACAAAAGTTGAGGATAAAGTATAGAATTATTGTTAGTTCTTTCCTGTATGTTGGTTACTTTGTTCATTTATGCAATTAGTGTAAAGTTGTCATCTGTTTAACATAATAAATTATAATATGTTATTTGCAAGCCGCAATGTAACCTCAAATCAAAAAAACATACAATAGATCCACAAAAAATAAAAAGAAAGAAACAAAAACATAACACCAGAGAAAATGACCTTGCTGAAAGAAAGACAGGAAGAAGAAAGGGAAGACCACAAAACAACCAGGAAAAAAGTAACACAATAAAAAAAGTAAATTCTTACTTATAAATAATATTATTAAATTCAAATGGACTAAACTCTCCACTAGAAAGATAGAGTGGCTGAACAGATTAAGAAAACAAGATGCAAGGAAATATTGCCTATAAGAAACACACTTCACCTTTAAAGACAACATATAGATTGAAAATAAGGGATGGATAAAGATAATCCATGCAAATGGAAACAATAAAGAGCAGGAGTATCTATACTTACATTAGACAAAATAACGTTTAAAACAAAAACTATAAAAAGAGACAAGGTTATTATATAATGATAAAGAGCTTGATTCAGCAAGAGAACATAACAATTGTAAATACATGTACATCTAATGCTGGAGCACCCAGATATATAAAGCAAATACTTCTGGCATTAAAGAGATATACTCTAAACAATAATAGCTGGAGATTCAACACCCTACTTTCAGCATTGCATTGAACATCCAGACAGAAAGTCAGCAAAGATACATAGGATATAATCTGCAGTATAGACCAAATGGACCCAATAGATATTTACCTAATAGATATTTACAGAACATTTCACCTGATGGCTGCAGAATAAACTTTCTTCTCCTTGACACTTGGTCCATTCTCAAGGATAGATCATATGTTAGGCAACAAAACAAGTCTTAAAAATCTTAAATAAACTGAAATCATATCAAATATCTTCTCTGACCACAATAGAATAAAAGTAGAAATCAATAACAGGAGAAATTTTGCTAATTATACAAACACACAGAAATTATACAACACGTTCCTGAGTGATCAGTGGGTCAAATAATTCATCAAGAAAGAAATTGAAAATTTTCTTGAAATAAATAATAATTAAAACCCAACATACTGAAACCTATGGGATATAGTGAAAGTATTACTAAGAAAAAAGTTTACAGCAATAATCATCTACATCAAAAAAGTAAGACAATTTCAAATAAACAAATCAATGATACATCTTAAAGAACTACAAAGCAAGAGTAAACTGAATCTAAAATCAGAAAAAGAAATAATAAAAATCATAGCAGAAATAAGTGAAATTGAAACAAGGGAAAAAATACATAAAATCAATAAGAATGGAGTTGGCTTTTTGAAAACATAAACAAAATTTACATACCTGTGGCCAGACTAACCAAGGAAAGTGAGAAAGAAAAGACACAATAAATGAAATTAGAGATGAAGAAAGAGACATTATAACCAATACCACAGAAATTCAAAGCATCAATCGAGGCCATGATGAGCAACTACATGCCAACAAACTGGAAAATCTAGAAGAAATGAATAAATTTGTAGACATACAACCTACCAAGATTGAAGAAGACACATAAAAAAATGAAAAGATATTCCATATTCACATATTAGAAGAATAATGTTAAAATGTTCATATTACCCAAAACAATCTACAGAGTCAATGCAATGCTTAGCAAAATACCAATAATATTCTTCACAGAAATAGAAAAACACAATCCTAACATTTATATGAAATAACAAAAGGCTCAGAAGAGCCAAAGTTATACCAAGCAAAAAGAACAACTGGAGTTATCACATTACCTGGCTTCAAATTATACTACAGAGCTGTAGTAACCATAGCTGCATTATACTTGCATAAAAACAGACATGTAGACTAATGGAACAGAAAGAGAACCCACAAACAAATCCATACACCTACAGTGAACTCATTTTCAACAAAGGTGCCAAGAACATGCATTGGGGAATGGATAGTCTCTTTAATAAGTGATGCTTAGAAAACTAAATATCCATGTGCAGAAGACTAAAACTAGACCCCTATCTGTCACCATATACAAAAATCAAATCAAAATGTATTCAAGTCTTAAATCTGAGACCTCAAACTATGAAACTAGTAAAAGAAAACCTTGAGGAAACTTTCCAGGACATTGGAGTGGGCAATGATTTCTTGAGTAACACCCCACAAGCACAGACAACCAAAGCAAAAATGGACAAATCATGTCACATCAAGTTAAAAAGCTTCTGCACAGCAAAGGAAACAAAAAACAAAGTGAAGAGACAATCCATGATTGGGAGAAAATATTTGCAAACTATCCATCTGACAAAAGATTAATAATAAGAATATATAAGTAGCTCAAACAACTTCATAGGAAAACATCTTATAACTCAATTAAAAACAGGCAAAAGATCTGAATTTACATTTCTCAAAAGAAGACGTACAAATGGAAAATGGGTTTATGAAATGCTCAACATCATTGATCATCAGAGAAAAGCAAATCAAAACTACAATGAGAAATCATCTCACCACAGTTAAAATGACTTTTATCCAAAAGTCAAGGAATAACAAATGCTGGCAAGGATGTGGATAAAAGAACCCTCATGCACTGTTGAGGGGAAATGTACAACCACTATAGGGAAGAGTTTGGATGTTCCTAAGAAAACTAAAAATAGAGCTACCATATAATCCAGCATTCCTACTGCTAGGAATATACCTAAAAGAAAAAACAAACTGTATATTGGAGATACCTGCACTCCCACATTTATGGCAGCGCTATTCACAATAGCCAAGATTTGGAAGCAACCTATGCATCCATCAGCATATGAACAGATAAAGAAACTGTGGCACATATACACAATGGAGTACATTTAGCCATTTAAAAAAAGAATGAGCGAAGCTGAGGGGAAGGTGGAAGATGGGACACAGGGCTGACGTGTAGCTTCCACTTTGATAACAGAACGAGTGGTGACCCACATCATGAATTTTTGCTTCAGGAACCACTGCAGGAGAGTACCAGGAAAACTGAAAAACAATCATAGATCCTTTGAAAGAAGCAGAAGGCAGCTGCAAATTTGTCAAGACAGGTGAAAAACCCTGGTGCTCTTTTGAAAATGCAACCTCCTGGTGGGAAGCCAAACAACTCAGGACATTACAGCAACTCAAGATAGCAGCAACTCAGCACATTACAGCAACCCCGCTCCAAAGGAGAAAACCATGGCTAATTCCACTGCCAGTCACTTAATGGCTAACCAGAAGTCTTGAGTCTGTCCATGTAACAACAACATCATTGCTAGTATAACCAGCATTTGAGAAAGCCAGCACACTATACATATCTACAACCAAGGACTCTTACAGACCCTACTTCACTCTCTTGACCCCTCCACCAGAGCAGGTGCTGGTATCCATGGCTGGGAGACCAAAAGTTGAATCACATCACAGGACTCTGCAGACATTCCCTAGCATCAGCCCAGAGCCTGGTAGACCTGCTAGGAGGCTGGACTTAGAAGTGGAATAATAATCACTGGAGTTTGGCTCACAGGAAGCCCCATTCCTAAGGGAAGGGTGAATGCACCACATCAAGGGATCATCCTGTGGGACAAAAGAATCTGAACAGCAGCACTTAAATTCCAGATTTTTCCACTGAAATAATCTATCCAAATGAGAAGGAATCAGAAAAGTATTTCTGGTAATGGGCAAAACAAAGTTCTGTTATACCCCCCAAAAACAAAATTACCTCCTCAGCAATGGATCCAAACCAATAAGAAATCTCTCAATTGCCAGATAAAGAATTGAAAAGGTTTATTATTAAACTACTCAAGGAGATAACAAAGAAATATGAAAACTAATTTAAAGAAATTAAGAAATGATATAGTATATAGATGAAAAATGCTCCTGAAATAGATAACATGAAAATAAACCACCACAACTTCTGGAAATGAAAGGCACAAAGAAATCCAAAATGCACTGGAAAAATTTTCAACAATAGACTAGAACAAGTTAAAAAAAAAAGAAATTTAGAGCTTGAAAACGAGGTTCTCAAATTAACCTAATCAGACAAAGACAAAGAAAAAAAATAAAAAGAAGATGAACAAAGTCTTCAAGAAATTTGAGATAATGTTAAATGTGAAACCTAAGAATAATTGGTGTTCCTGATGAAGAAGAGAAATAGAAGAGTTTGGAAAAGATATTTGAGGGAATAATTGAGGAAAATTTATCTGGCCTCACTAGAGATCTAGACATTGAAATATAAGAAGCTCAAAGAACATCTGGGAAATCCATCACAACAACATTATCACACAGGTACTTAATCATCAGGTTATCTAAAATCAAGACAAAGGAAACAATCTTAAGAACTGTAAGGTAAAAGCATTAGGTAAACTATCTAATAAAGGAAAAACTATCAGATTAACAGCAGATTTCTAAACAGAAACCCTACAAACCAGAAAGGAATGGGGTCCTATCTTTAGCCTCTTCAAACAAAATAAACGCCAGGGAAGAATTTTGAATCCAGCAAAATTAAGCTTCATAAATGAAGAGGGGAGGAAGTCTTTTTCAGACAAATGGTTAAGACAATTCACCACTGCCAAGCCAGTAATACAAGAAATTCTAAAAGTTTTAAATCTTGAAACAAAACCTTGAAAAATACCAAAATAGAACACCCTTAAAGCATAAATCTCACAGGATCTATAAAACAACAATACAATGAAAAACAACAACAACTAGCATGATGAATAAAACAGTACCTTACATCTCAATACTAGCATTGAATATAAATAGCCTAATGCTCCATTTAAGATACAGAATGACAGAATGAACACCAACCATCTGCTGTCTTCCAGACACTCACCTAATGCGTAAGAACTCACATAAACTTAAGGTAAAGGAACAGAAAAAAATATTCCCTTCAAATCAAAACCAAAACTTAGCAGGTGTAGCTAATTTTATAACAGATTAAATAGACATTAAAGCAACAATATTAAAAAAGACAAAGAGGAACATCATACAAGGATAAAAGTATCAGTCCAACAGGAAAATGTCATAATCCTAAATATATATGCACCTAACATGGGAGCTCCCAAATTTATAAAAATATTAGATACACGGCAACACAATAATAGTGGGGGACTTCAGTACTTTGCTGATAGCACTAGACAGATCATCAAGACAGAGTGTCAACAAAGAAACAGTGGACCTAAATTGTACCCTAGTACAAATGGGACTCAAAAGATATTTACAGAACACTCTACCCAACAACTGTAGAATGTGCCTTATTTTCATCAACACATAGAACATTCTCTAAGATATGCCAGATGATAGGCCACAAAACAGGTCTGAATAAATTTAAGAAAATCAAAATTATATTGAGTACTCTCTCAGAACACAGTGGAATAAAGAAAATAACTCCAAAAAGAACACTCAAAATTATAAAAATACATGCAAATTAAATAATCTGCTCCTGAATGACCTTTGGTTCAACAATGAAATCAAGATAAAAATTTAAAAGTTCTTAGAACTGCATGGTAATAGTGACACAACTTATCAAAACCTATGAGATACAGCAAAAGTGGTGTTAAGAGGCAAGTTCATAGTATTAAATATGTACACAAAAAAAGTCTGAGAGAGCACAATCTAAGGTCACACCCCAAGGAAACAGAGAAATAAGAACATACCAAATGCAAACTGAGCAAAAAATAAAAATTAAAAAAAAACACCAATCAAAGCAGAACTAAATGAAATTGAAACAAAAAAATACAAATCCTGACCCTCCTTAAGGCTGAATGAATTCCTGATAGCTGTGGACATCAGTATATTAACAGGGATCCCTAAATAAAATTCATTTCAGAATCCTATTCATTTTCAGGTAGTTTTCATCATGGCTGTGATAGCAGGAAGAAATTACCTTGAGATTTGCTTTCTCAAGTTAGGCTGAAATTTGCTTTCTCAACTTAGGTAATGAAATGTATGGTGTTAAAAATAAAAATATGACACAGAAAGAATGTGTGTAAGAAGTGAATCAGAACCAGGCATGGTTACTCGTGCCTATAATCCCAAAACTTTGGGAGACCACTTGAGACCAGCCTGGGCAACATGAAAAACCCCATCTCTGGAGAAAATAAATCAGAACCAAATTCTCCAAAAGATTGATACATTTGATTTAAAAAATTAAATACTATGTGAAAGAAAAAAATACCATAAATGCAACTGAAAAAATACATTATCAAAGAAAAGTTTATTTATATTACACATGACAAATGTATTTTGCTTAATTTATGAAGACCTTACACATACAATTTAAAGGAGATAAACTATCTTACTGGGTACTGAATATGAAATATGAATAGGTATTTTGCAGACCAAAATATACAAATCAATAATAAATACCTGAAAAGATAAACCACCTTTATTACAAAAAAGAAATTATTGGGCCGGGCATGGTGGCTCAAGCCTGTAATCCCAGCATTTTGGGAGGCCGAGGAGGGTGGATCACGAGATCAACAGATCGAGACCATTCTGGTCAACATGCTGAAACCCCGTCTCTACTCAAAATACAAAAAATTAGCTGGGCATGGTGGCGCGTGCCTGTAATCCCAGCTACTCAGGAGGCTGAGGCAGGAGAATTGCCTGAACCCAGGCGGCAGAGGTTGCAGTGAGCCGAGATCGCGCCATTGCACTCCAGCTTGGGTAACAAGTGAAACTCCGTCTCAAAAAAAAAAAAAAAAAATTATTTTCACCAATCCAATTGGCAAATTTAAAAAGCCAAGTACAAGAGTACAATATAAAAAGCTCACACCATCAGGGAGAATGTAAGTTGGAACATCATTTTTGAAAAATAATTTGTAGATATTTAAACCTCTTTTTCTTCCATATATATATGTACACATACATAGATGTATACATATATGTATATATACATGTATATACACGTACATACACATATATGTACATGTACCTCTATATATATGTACATATATATGTATACTTATATATACATATACATATATGTGTATATGTGCATATATATACACATATTAATTAATATATATACACATATTAAATTTCTTACTAACCAATTATATTAATGTATATTATAAAGGTTTTATTATACTTTAAGTTCTGAGGTACATGTGCAGTATGTGTCTATATGTATATATGTATATATATATGTAAGAGAGAGAGACAGAGACGTTTCATTGGACTTACAGTTCCACATGGCTGGGGAGGCCTCAGAATCATGGCCGGAGGTGAAAAGCACTTCTTACATGGCGGTAACAAGAGAAAATGAGGAAGATGCAAAAGTGTAAACCTATGATAAAACCATCAGATCTCATGAGACATTCACTACCATGAGAACAGCATGAAATAAAACTGCCCCCATGATTCAAATTATCTCCCACCAGGTTCCACCTACAACACATGAATATTATGGGAGTACAATTCAATATGAGATCTGGGTGGGAACACAAAGCCAAACCTTATGACCTATGTATCCACCACACAGGTCAAAAGCTAGAACACTTCCAGGAGCCCAGAGGGCTCCTTTGGGTCTCCTTCCAGTCAATACCTTCCAAAGGCAATGGCCCTATTGACTTCTGTAATTATAAGTTAGCTTCACCTGTTCTGAACTTGATATAAATGGCATTATATAATAAATATTGTTTTTGTTTTTACTTTTCACTCAGCATTATATCTGTAAAGTCCATTTATTCTGTTTTTTTGTAGCTGTAGTCTGATCTTTTGCATTTCCTGTTAGGATTCCTCGTATGAATATATCCAAATATCTTTGACCATTTCTACTGTTGATAAACATATGTGTTACTTCTAAATTGACTCATTTGAACATTGTTTTATTTTTTTTTGTTTTCTTCCCAATTTTTTTTATTATACTTTAAGTTCTGAGGTACATGTGCAGTATGTGTCTATGCAACCTACCCATAAGAGTCCAAGGAAGCTGAGAGGCTGAAGAAAGAAGCTGACAAATTCAGTTTCTTAGAAATATTTAAAAGAGACTTATGAAGAGAAACAATCATCTGTGTTTCAGTAAGCAGCAAGACAAGATAGGGGATGCCTGCACCATTACTCCCCTGATCCAGGGCTTATATAGTACAGGGAAAGGGTAAATTTAGAAGGTGTGTGTAGAACAACTGAAGCATGATAACACCAAGGTTGTTTGCCCTAAGGGCAGGATTTATAGTAACTGCCTACTTTTACACAAGGAATGATAGACAAACTGGAAATCTTAGAGGCCTTTCTTGAACTAGGTTTATTCAAAACTCAATATGGTATATTAGTATCCAAGATGGAATTGCTTTGACCTACACACACACACACACACACACAGAGAGAGAGAGAGAGAGAGAGAGAGAGAGAGAGAAAGTAACATTAAAGGACCAACAAAGAAGTATACCTGACTTAAGTTTTAACACAAATGCAGGTGTAAATTAGAATGACATAGAAATTAATATTAACACACATATTTTGTATGAATAAGTTACTACAACACAAAAAATTAGAAACAAAAACATGATGCAGCTTTACTCTCAGATTTTGCATAAAGAGGGAATGGAACTGTAAAGCAAATTAATTGCTTTCTAGATTTACATTAAAATGCATTAGAAAAATAGGCCATTGCTATTTTCAGATAAGTACAAGACATCCCATATCAAAACCAAGAGGTATTAAATTCCTTACTAACCAATTATATTAAAATTGCTTCTGGAATATACATTTTAGTTGCATACCTCAATATCAAAAGCATACAGAATAACCCTGCAAGCTCTTCACAGAACAGCAGTAAAAATATTTCAAAGACAGAAGACACTAATCTTAATTGATGAAATGATAAGCGTGCAACTAAGGAGTAATTGTATGATGATAAAGAAACTTAAAACTAAAGAGATAAAAGATCCATTTATCAGATTACTTAAGACAAATTTAAATAAAAATTTAACTCTTTTATTTTGTGAATCAATTTCCATTAGTAAACCCTAGATTTGAAATTAGGCCAGAAAAAAATAGTAGAATATGTAACATATGGTTTACTCTGGCAGCAATGGATGAATATGTGTAGCTCCATTTTCTTTAACATTAATCAGTTTACATAATAATAAATGCCAAGTTATATAATATTATTTCCATGTGAGTCATCCCATTAGCAGACTTGCTTGATTTTTGAAGCAAAAGGAAAGGAAGTTTTAGCAGTTTGGAGAACTTTCGTAGTTATAAATAAATGGTACTCTTTTGGGATAACCCGATTCTTCCACAGATCACCACACTTGAAGATGAAAAATGATGTGAAATAAGAGATAGAGGGATACAATTCTGACCAGTGTACTTTTTTTTCATTTCTTTCAAGCAATGTTGTACCCCAGTCTGCCATGGTTCACTGCAACCAAATTGGTTTTCTCTTCTTGTATCAATATCCAAATCATGATTTTCTCAGAAGGCATACACTAACCTTCTCATTAATCCTGTGAATGTCATCGGTCAGGATGTTGGTAGCTAACACAAAATGCCTTCTCACAGGATGTGTATTAAGATTTCCAGAAGAATTTGTTGCAATTCATAATGTTGACATATTTGTTCTTAATTATAATATATATATTAGAATATATATTATAAACAATATAAATATATAGGCTCTTAACCAGAATATATATATTATATATATTCTACACATATATTCTAGTTAAGAGCATATATATATATATATATATATATATATGTAAATGTTCTTTTTGCTAATTCCCTGAGTATAGTATATCCTTGAAAAAATTAGAAAAACATCCTAGTACCTTAAAATCATAAAAGCCCATACAAAGGACAGAAACTTCAAAGATTGAAGGAATGTCAGTCCATACAGATGAGAAAGAACCAGGACAATAACTCTAGCAATTCAAAACACCAGTGTCTTCTAACCTCCAAAACTGTACTTGTTCCCCAGCAATGGTTTTTAACCAGTATGAAATGGCTGAAATGAAGGAAATAGAATTCAGAATAAGGATAGGAATGAACATCATCAAGATTCAGGAGAAAGTCAAAACCCAATACAATGATTCTAAGGAATGCAATAAAATGATGCAGGAGACAAAACACAAAATAACCATGTTAAGAAAGAACTGAACTGATATTATAGGGCTGAAAAGCTCACATCAAGAATTTTAGAATATAAGTATTAACTGGAGAATCAGCCAAGCTGAGAAAAGAATCTCAGAGCTCAAAGACTGGTTCTCCAAAATAGTCAAACAAAAATAAAGTAAAAATATTAAAGAAGGAATGAAACCTCTGGCAAATATAGGACTAGGTAAAGAGACTAAATCTATGGCTCACTGACATCCCTGCAAGAGAGGGAGAGCAAGCAAGCAAGTTGAAAAACATATTTCAGGATATTGTTCATGAAAATTTCTCCAACCTCACTAGCAAAGCCAACATTCACATTCAGGAATTCCAGATAAGTTCTCTGAGATACTATACAAAATGACCATCCCCAAGACACAGATTCTCCAAGAATGAAATGAAAGAAAAGAACATTAAAGGCAGCTAAAGAGAAGGGGCAGGTCACCATCAAAGGAAACCCCATCAGGTTAACCGAGGACCTTTCAGCAGAAATCCTACAAGCCAGAAGAGATTGGGGGCATATATTCAGCATTCTTTAAGAAAAGATATTCCAACCAAGAATTTAATATCTGGCCAAAGTTAGCTCATAAGCAAAGGAGAAATAAGATTTGTTCTTTTTTTTTTTTTGTGACAGAGTCTTGCTCCGTCACCAGGTGCCAGACTGGAGTACAGTGGCATGATCTCTGCTCACAGCAACCTCTGCCTCCCGGTCTCAAGCAATTCTCCTGCCTCAGCCTCCCAAGTAGCTGGGACTACAGGCATTCACAGGCATGTCCAGCGAACTTTTGTATTTTTAGTAGAGATGGCGTTTCACCATGTTGGCAAGGATGGTCTTGATCTCTTGACCTCGTGATCTGCCCTCCTCGGCCTCCCAGTTCTGGGATTACAGGTGTGAGCCACCGTGCCTGGCTATAAGGTCATTTGTAAGCAAGCAAATGCTAAGGAAATTTTTTACCACCAGACCTATCTTACAAGAGGTCCTGAAGAAAGTGTTCAATATAAAAGTGAAAAACAATTAATTGTCACCACAAAAATACACTTAAGTACACAGACCATTGACACTATAAAGCAATTATATTAGCTAACAACATGATCACTGAATTAAGCTTACATACATCAATATTAACCTTGAATGTAAATGGCCTAAATGTCCCAATGAAAACACATAGTCTGGCAAGTTCAATAAAGAAGCAAGAACCAATGGTATGCTGTCATCAAGAGACTAATCTCACATGCAGTACCACACAAATGCTCAAAGTAAATAGATGGAGAAAAATCTACCAAACAAACAGAAAACAGAAAAAAATCAAGGGTTACTGTTCTAATTTCAGACAAAACAGACTTCAACAAGATCAAATAAGAAGGGCATTACATAATGGCAAATGGTTCAATTCAACAAGAAGACCTAACTATCCTAAATATGTTGGCATCCAATACAGGAGCACCAGATTAATAAAGCAAGTTCTTAGAGATGTAATAAGGGACTTAGATTTCCACACAATAATAATAGTATTACACTGACAGCATTACACAGATCACTGAGACAGAAAAAAATAAATTAAAAATATACAAAGATATTTGGGACTTGAACTTGACACTTGACCTAAGCTACCTAATAGACATCTACTGAACTCTTTACCCAAAACAAGAGAATATACTTTCTTTGCATTTGCAGATAGCACATGTTCTAAAATGGATCATAAAATTGGCCATAAAACAATCCTCAGTAGATTCAAAAAAGCCAAAATCATACCAACCACACTCTCAGATCAGAACACAATAAAAAATGAAATAGATAATAAGAAAATTGCTCAAAACTATACAATTGCAGGCAAATAAAACAACATGCTCCTGAATAACTTTTAAATAAACAATGAAATTAAGGAAGTAATCAAAAAATTCTTTGAAACTAATGAGAAAAAGAGATAAAACATACCAGAACCTCTGGGAAATAGCTAAAGCAGAGTTAAGAGAGAAGTTTATAGCACTAAATGTCCTCCTCAAACAGTTAGAAAAATATCAAATTAACAACATAATGTTAAATTTAAAGAAACTAGAGAAACAAGAACAATTTCCAAAGCTAGCAGAAAATAAGAAATAACCAAAATCAGAGCTGAACTGAAAAAAAAATGAGACATGATAAACCACACAAAGATCTATAAATCCAAGTGTTTGTTTTTATGAAAGAATAAATAAAATGGACAGATGCCTAGCTAGACTAAGAGAAATATAGAAGATCCAAATAAACACAAAAAAAAGATGACAAAGGAGACATTACCACCATCTCCACAGAAATACAAGAATTCTGAGAATACTATAGACACCTCTACACAAAAAAACTAGAAAGCCTAGAATAATAGATAAATTCCTGTACACATGCAACCTAACAAGACTGAACTTGGAAGGAACTGAATTCCTGAACAGACCAACAATGAGATACAAAATTGAATCAGTTATAAAGAGCCTACCAAAGAAAACAAGCCCAAAACCAGATGGATTCACAGTCAAATACCACCAGATATGTAAAGAAAAGCTGAAACCATGCCTTCTGAAACTATTCAAAAAATTGAGGAGAATGAACTCCTCAATAACTCATTCTATGAAACCAGCATCATCCTCATACAAAAACCTGGCAGAGATTCAGCTAAGAAAGAAAACTTTTACCCAATATCCTTGATAAACATAGATGTAAAAATTACACCTTACACAAAAATTAACTACAGATGGATTAAAGGTTTAAACATAAGAACTAACACCATAAAAACCCTAGAAGAAAACCTAGGCAACAGCATTCAGGACATAGGCACAGGCAAGAGCTTCATGACTAAAACACCAAAAGCAATGGTGATAAAAGCCAAAATAGACAAATGGGATCTAATTAAACTCCAGAGCTTCCGCACAGCAAAAGAAACAATCATTAGAGTGAAGAAGACATATATGAGGTCAACAAACATACGAAAAAAATGTTCATCATCACTGATCATTAGAGAAATGCAAATCAAAACCACATTGAGATACAATCTTATGCCAGTTAGAATGGCGATCATTAAAAAATCTGAGACAACAGATGCTGGAGAGGATGTGGAGATACAGGAATGTTTTTATACTGTTGGTGGGAGTGTAAATTAGTTCAACCATTGTGGAAGACAGTGTGGCTATTCCTCAAGGACCTAGGAATAGAAATTCCATATGACTCAGTAATACCATTGCTGAATATATAGCAAAAGGATTATAAATAGTTCTATTATAAAGGTACATGCACATGTATGTTCACTGCGGCACTGTTTATAATAGCAAAAACCTGGAACCAACCCAAATGCCCATTGATGATAGACTAGACAGGGAAAATGTGGCACATATACATCATGGACTACTATGCTGCCATAAAAAATGATGAGTTCATGTCCTTTGTAGGGACATGGATGAATCTGGAAACCATCATTCTCAGCAAACTGACACAAGAGCAGAAAACCAAACACTGCATGTTTTCACTCATAGGCAGGTGATAAACCATGAGAACACTTGGACACAGGGAAGGGAACAACACTCACTGGGCTAGGTTGGGGGTGAAGGAGAAGGGAGGAGAGAGATAGCAGGGGCCGGGCAGGGAGGTTGGGGAGGGATAACACCAGGAGAAATGCCTGATGTAGGCGACAGCAGGGAGGGGTGATGGAGACAGCAAACCACCATAGCATGTATGTACCTATGCAATAATCCTGCAGGATGCAGGATGTGCACATGTACCCCAGAGCTCAAAAGAAAAAAAAAACCTCCAACAAAACTCTAGCAAAGAAAATCCAGTAGTGAGCAAAAAGTTAATCATCATGATAACGTAGATTTTCCCTCAGATGCAATGTTGTGTCAAAATATGCAAATTAATAAATGTGATTCATTACATAAACAAATAAAATCAAAATCCACATGATCATCTCACTAGATGCAAAAAGGCTTCTGATAAAATTCAATACGCTTCATGTTAAAAACTATCAACAAATGAGGCATGGAAACAACACGCCTCAGAAGTATAAGAGCCATCTATGACAAACCCGCAACCCACATCATACTGAATGGGCAAAAGGTGGTAGCATTTCCCTTGAAAATCAGAACAAGACAATGATGCCCTCTCACCATTCCTGTCCAAAATAGTACTGGAATCCCAGCCAAATAAATCAGGTAAGAGAAAGAAAGAAAAGGCATCCAAATAGGAAGAGGGGAATTCAAACTATCTCTGGTTGCAGATGATATGACTCTATACTTAGAAAATCCAATCATCTCTGTCCAAAAGCTCCTTGATGTGATATTAAAAACTTCAGCAGAATTTCAAGATACAAAAATAATGTACAAAATCAGTAGCATTCTCATACACCAACAACATCCAAGCTGAGAGACAAATCAATAATGCAATCCCATTCACAATAGCCAAAGAAAGAAAAAAATACCGAGGAATACAGCTAACAGGGGAGGTGAAATATCTCTACAGTTAGAACTACAGAAAACTGCTAAAAGAAATCAAAGATGAAGCAAACAAATGGAAAAACAGTCCATGCTTATTGATAGGAATAATTAATATTGTTAAAATGGTAGTCCTGCCAAAAGCAATTTACAGATTCAACACTATTCTAAACCAATGATATTCTTCACAGAATTAGAGAACAAAAAAAATTTTGAGACTCATATGGAACCAAAAGAGAGCCTGAATAGCTAAAGCAATCCTAAGCAAAAACAAACAAACAGAAAATGACAACAGCAAAATCCAAAACTTCAGGCTTCACACTACCCAACTTGAAACTACACTACAAGAGTATGTAGCCAAAACAGCATGGTACATATATACATATATATATATACATATATATATATGTATGTGTATGTATATATGTGTGTATATATATGTATATATATATATACATATATATGTAAACAATGGTACAGAATAGAGAACCCAATATCAAGCTGCACACCTACAACCCTCTGATCTTTCAAGAAGTTGACAAAAACAAGCAATGGGGAAATAATTCCCTATTCAATAAATGGTGCTGTGGTAAGTGACTAGCCATGTGCAGAATATTGAAATTGAGCCTTTCCTTACACCATATAGAAAAATCAACTAAAGATTGATTAAAGACATAATTGTAAAACCTAAATCTATAAAAACTCTGAGAGATAACATAATAAATACCATTCCAGATATAGAACCTGGCAAAGGTTTCATGATGAAGGCACCAAAAGTAATTGCAACAACAAAAAAATTGACAAATGGGACCTGATTAAACTAAAGAGTTTATGCCAGCAAAAGATTCTAGAGTAAACAGACAACCTACAGAACGGGAGAAAATATTTACAAGCTATGCATTCTATAAAGGTCTAATATCCAGAGTTTATAAGTAACTTAAACAATTCTACAAGCAAAAACCAAGTGACCCCATTGAAAGTGGGCAGAGGCTACTTTTCAAAAGAAGACACATATGTGGCCAGCAAGCATATGAAAAAAAACACTCAACAGCACTGATCATTAGAGAAATGCAAGTCAAAACCACCATCTCACACCAGTCAGAATGACTATTATTAAAAAGTCAAAAAATAAGAGATGCTGGCAAGTTTGCAGAGAAAAGTCAATGCTTATATGCCTCTGATGGGAATGTAAATTAGTTAAGCCCTTGTGGAAAGCAGTGTTTAGTGATTTCTCAAAGAACTTAAAACAGAACTACCATTTGACTCAGCAATCCCATTATTGGATGTGTTCCCAAATGAATATATAAATCATTCTACCATAAAGACATATGCAAACGTATTGTCATCACAGCACTATTCACAATAGCAAGAAAGGAATCAACCTAAATGCCTATCAACATTAGATTGGATAAAGAAAATGTGGTACATATATATCATGAAATACTACAGTCAGAAGAATGAGATCATGTCCTTTGCTGAAACATGGATGGAGCTGAAAACCATTATCCTAAGTGAACTAACACAGGAACAGAAAACCAAATAGTGCATGTCCTCACTTATAAATGGGAGCTAAACATTGAGTACATATGGACACAAAGAAAAAAACAACAAATACTAGGACCTACTTGAGGGTGGAGGGTAGGTGGAGCTTGATGATCAAAAAACTATTTATTAGAGAATATGCTTTATTACCTGAGTGATGAAAGAATCTGTACACCAAACCCTCAGAACATGCAAATTATCTTTACAAAAACCTGTACATGTGCCCCAACCCCAAAATAAAAATTAAAAATAGTAATAGCACACACACAAATAATTTAATTTAATGTAACAAGTATTTATCAAATCAATTTTTCCCTTGTACCAGAACATGTTAGATGCTTGAATAGAAACATGTCTAAAATGAAGTTCTTTCTTCAAAGAGCTTATAATAAAATACCATGGGCCTGGCCTGGTGGTTCACGCCTGTAAGCCCAGCACTCTGGGAGGCCAAGGCAGGCAGATCATGAGGTCAGGAGTTGTAGACTAGCTTGGTCAACATGTCTCTACTAAGAACACACAAAAAAAAATTAGTTGGGTGTGATGGCATGCACCTATAGTCCCAGCTACTCAACAGGCTGAGGCAGGAGAATAGCTTGAACCCGAGGTTGCAGTGAGCCAAGACTGAGGCATTGCACTCCAGCCTGGGTGACAGAATAATACTCTATCTCAAAAAAAAAAAAAAAAAAAACTATGTATAAAATAAGCATACATATAGTTAGAAAGCAAATACCAGAAAAAGTAAAATAAACATTTTATTTGAAAGTGTTCAAATAAACATTGTTCTTAATGAAGTAAATGCCTACTTTACATTGGTGAGGGCTCATAATGGATTTCATAAAAGACCTAGCATTTAAATTGGACTTTGAAGCTTAGATGGGATTTTTACAAAAGATTTATGCAGATAATATTTCTCTATGGATGACACAGCATGAGCAAAGTAATGAGGCAGTGTCTAGAAGATATAGTCTCACACACACACACACACACACAATAGCTATAGCACAGGCTATGCATATGCAAAGTGGGAAAAATTCAAAAATAGCAGAAAGCCTAAGATGAGAAAATTAGACTTAAAGAGTAATAGAAAGTTAGGACTTTGGGACATAGTTAATCTGAATTCCTAGGACTGACAAATTCTAGGATTTGTCTACACATAGGATTGATAAATTGGAATGCAGAGAAATTTTAGGCAAAGGGGTTAATTTGGAGGTTACTGAAATAACCTAGAAAAGTGAGGATAATGATCACATGTCAGAAATAGAAATAGAAATGAGAACATAATATAAAAAAATGTGATATTAGTGATTGGGATAGGAGTGGGATAGATGAGATGAAGACAAAATTGACCTTAAGTTTAATTTTTTAAATTTTTTTTATAATTCCAATTGTCACAGGAACTTCAAAATAATTTGCCTTCATATTTATTTGTGATTTGTTTTCACTTGCTTTTCCATTTAGTGTCCCAGGACATCAATAGGCTCTTTCACTCTAGAGATTATTATCTTAAAATCTAGAAACATCTTTGCATATTGTCTCTTTGTTAAATTTCTTATTTTATTTGCTTGTTTGGGAGCTTATATTATATATTTAATATCCCAGATTTCGTCTAATATATACTTTTTATGAGTTGTTTAATAAGAAAAAAATCCTATATAAATATAGGTCCTATGTATTCTTCTAAAAGTTTTTAAATTATGCTTTTCACGTTATTTAATGTAACCAGAATTGATTTTTGTAAATGCATGCTGTAAAAATTCGATTTCTATTTTTCCTGAATGGATTAGTTTGTTCCAGTATAATTCCCAAAGTTCATCTTTTCCCCACTGATCTGTAAAACCACCTCTTGATCCATATATACATACATCTGCTTTGAGGAATTCTATTCCATAGGTCTTTGTGTTTGTCACTATACTGATAACTCTGATTTAATTATGATTGTACTATAAAATCTTGTTATGTAGTACAGAAATTTCTGCACAACATTTTTCCTTAGGAGTGTGTTATATATTCTTTATAATTTGAAATAAATTTTAAATAAACTTGTCAAGATCCTTGACAAAACCTTTACTTACTAAATTTATGAATCAAGCTGGGGAGAACTGAAACTTGAGAATCTTCCTACTCATGAATATGGCACATTTCTCCATTTATTTTGATCATTTAAATGTATGTTTATACTTCTTTTGTTAGATTTATTTCTATGTACCCCACATTGTATTGCTATTTATCTAGTAGCTTTTAAATAATTTTACATATTCTAATTACTACCAAGATATAAACATGCAATTGCTTTTAATATAATGGTCTTATGACTGAATGTTGCCAAAATTTCTTATAAATTTTATTACTTGTACATAGATTATTTTACTTTTTTCTGTGTTGTCAATATCATCTTCTAATAATGTCACTTGTTGAACTTACTTTTTCATTTTTTTTTTAATTCTTTATTGGATTATACGTTTTGGGGTACATGAGCAGAGCATGCAAGACAGTTGCGTAGGTACACACATAGCAGTGTGTTTTCTTTTCTTCTCCCCTTCACCCACGTTTGGCATTTCTCCCCAGGCTATCCCTCCCCACCTCCCCCTCCCACTGGCCCTCCCCTTTTCCCCCCAATAGACCCCACTGTTTTGTACTCCCCTTTCTGTGTCCATGTGTTCTCATTTTTCATCACCCGCTTATGAGTGAGAATATGCGGTGTTTCATTTTCTGTTCTTGTGTCAGTTTGCTGAGGATGATGTTTTCCAGATTCATCCATGTCCCTACAAAGGACACAAACTCATCATTTCTGATTGCTGCATAATATTCCATGGTGTATATGTGCCACATTTTTCCAATCCAGTCTATTATCAAAAGGGATTTGGGTTGATTCCAGGTCTTTGCTATTGTAAACAGTGCTGCAATGAACATTCGTGCACATGTGTCCTTATAGTAGAACGATTTATAGTCTTTTGGATATATACCCAGTAATGGGATTGCTGGGTCAAATGGAATTTCTATTTCTAAGGCCTTGAGGAATCGCCACACTGTCTTCCACAATGGTTGAACTAATTTACACTCCCACCAACAGTGTAAAAGTGTTCCATTTTCTCCACATCCTCTCCAGTATCTGTTGTCTCCAGATTTTTTAATGATCGCCATTCTAACTAGCGTGAGATGGTATCTCAATGTGGTTTTGATTTGCATCTCTCTGATGACCAGTGATGATGAGCATTTTTTCATATGATTGTTGGCCTCATATATGTCTTCTTTCGTAAAGTATCTGTTCATATCCTTTGCCCACTTTTGAATGGGCTTGTTTGTTTTTTTTCCTGTAAATCTGTTTGAGTTCTTTGTAAATTCTGGATATCAGCCCTTTGACAGATGGGTAGACTGCGAAAATTTTTTCCCATTCTGTTGGTTGCCGATCCACTCTAGTGACTGTTTCTTTTGCCGTGCAGAAGCTGTGGAGTTTCATTAGGTCCCATTTGTCTATTTTGGCTTTTGTTGCCAATGCTTTTGGTGTTTTGTTCATGAAGTCCTTGCCTACTCCTATGTCCTGGATAGTTTTGCCTAGATTTCCTTCTAGGGTTTTTATGATGCCAGGTTTTATATTTAAGTCTTTAATCCATCTGGAGTTAATTTTAGTGTAAGGTGTCAGGAAGGGGTCCAGTTTCTGCTTTCTGCACATGGCTAGCCAGTTTTCCCAACACCATTTGTTAAACATGGAATCCTTTCCCCATTGCTTGTTTTTGTCAGGTTTATCAAAGATTGTATAGTTGTATGTATGTTGTGTTGCCTCCGGTGCCTCTGTTTTGTTCCATTGGTCTATATCTCTGTTTTGGTACCAGTACCATGCTGTTTTGATTACTGTAGCCTTGTAGTATAGTTTGAAATCCGGTAGTGTGATGCCCCCTGCTGTGTTCTTTTTGCTTAGAATTGACTTGGCTATGCGGGCTCTCTTTTGGTTGCATATGAAGTTCATGGTGGTTTTTTCCAGTTCTGTGAAGAAAGTCAATGGTAGTTTGATGGGGATACCATTGATTCTGTAAATTACGTTGGGCAGTATAGCCATTTTCACGATGTTAATTCTTCCTAACCATGAACATGGAATGTTTCTCCATCTGTTTGTGTCCTCTCTGATTTCGTTGAGCAGTGGTTTGTAGTTCTCCTTGTAGAGGTCCCTTACGTTCCTTGTGAGTTGTATTCCAAGGTATTTTATTCTTTTTGTAGCAATTGCGAATGGCAGTTCATTCTTGATTTGGCTTTCTTTAAGTCTGTTATTGGTGTAGACGAATGCTTGTGATTTTTGCACATTGATTTTATATCCTGAGACTTTGCTGAAGTTGCTTATCAGTTTCAGGAGTTTTTGGGCTGAGGCGATGGGGTCTTCTAGGTATATTATCATGTCGTCTGCAAATAGAGACAATTTGGCTTCCACCTTTCCTATTTGAATACCCTTTATTTCTTTTTCTTGCCTGATTGCTCTGGCTAGAACTTCCAGTACTATATTGAATAGGAGTGGTGAGAGAGGGCATCCTTGTCTAGTGCCAGATTTCAAAGGGAATGCTTCCAGTTTTTGCCCATTCAGTATGATATTGGCTGTTGGTTTGTCATAAATAGCTTTTATTACTTTGAGATACGTTCCATCGATACCGAGTTTATTGAGGGTTTTTAGCATAAAGGGCTGTTGAATTTTGTCAAATGCCTTCTCTGCGTCAATTGAGATAATCATGTGGTTTTTGTTTTTGGTTCTGTTTATGTGGTGAATTACGTTTATAGACTTGCGTATGTTGAATCAGCCTTGCATCTCTGGGATGAATCCTACTTGATCATGATGAATAAGTTTTTTCATTTGCTGTTGCAATCAGCTTGCCAATATTTTATTGAAGATTTTTGCATCTATGTTCATCATGGATATTGGCCTGAAGTTTTCTTTTCTCATTGCGTCTCTGCCAGGTTTTGGAATCAGGATGATGTTGGTCTCATAAAATGATTTGGGAAGGATTCCCTCTTTTTGGATTGTTTGAAATAGTTTTAGAAGGAATGGTACCAGCTCCTCCTTGTGTGTCTGGTAGAATTCGGCTGTGAACCCGTCTGGACCTGGGCTTTTTTTGTGTGGTAGGCTCTTAAATGCTGCCTCAACTTCTGATCTTGTTATTGGTCTATTCATAGTTTCAGCTTCCTCCTGGTTTAGGCTTGGGAGGACACAGGACTCCAGGAATTTATCCATTTCTTCCAGGTTTACTAGTTTATGTGCATAGAGTTGTTTGTAATATTCTCTGATGATGGTTTGAATTTCTGTGGAATCTGTGGTGATTTCCCCTTTATCATTTTTTATTGCATCTATTTGGTTGTTCTCTCTTTACTTTTTAATCAATCTGGCTAGGGGTCTGTCTATTTTGTTGATCTTTTCAAAAAACCAGCTCTTGGATTTATTGATTTTTTGAAGGGTTTTTCGTGTCTCAATCTCCTTCAGCTCAGCTCTGATCTTAGTTATTTCTTGTCTTCTGCTGGGTTTTGAGTTTTGTTGATCTTGCTCCTCTAGCTCTTTCAATTTTGACGATAGGGTGTCAATTTTGGATCTCTCCATTCTCCTCATATGGGCACTTATTGCTATATACTTTCCTCTAGAGACTGCTTTAAATGTGTCCCAGAGGTTCTGGCACGTTGTGTCTTCATTCTCGTTGGTTTTGAAGAACTTCTTTATTTCTACCTTCATTTCGTTGTTTACCCAGTCAACATTCAAGAGCCAGTTGTTCAGTTTCCATGAAGCTGTGCGGTTCTGGGTCAGTTTCTGAATTCTGAGTTCTAGCTTGATTGCACTATGGTCTGAGAGGCTGTTTGTTATGATTTCAGTTGTTTTGCATTTGTTGAGCAGTGCTTTACTTCCAACTATGTGGTCAATTTTAGAGTAGGTGTGATGTGGTGCTGAGAAGAATGTGTATTCTGTGGATTTGGGGTGAAAAGTTCTGTAAATGTCTATCAGCTTTGCTTGCTCCAGGTCTGAGTTCAAGCCCTGGATATCCTTGTTGATTATCTGTCTGGTTGATCTGTCTAGTATTGACAGTGGAGTGTTAAAGTCTCCCACTATTATTGTGTGGGAGTCTAAGTCTTTTTGTAAGTCATTAAGAACTTGCCTTATGTATCTTGGTGCTCCTGCATTGGGTCCATATATGTTTAGAATCGTTAGCTCTTCTTGTTGTATCGATCCTTTTACCATTATGTAATGGCCTTCTTTGTTTCTTTTGATCTTTGTTGCTTTAAAGTCTATTTTATCAGAGATGAGAATTGCAACTCCTGCTTTTTTTTTTGCTTTCCATTAGCTTGGTAAATCTTCCTCCATCCCTTTATTTTGAGCCTTTGTGTATCCTTGCATGTGAGATGGGTTTCCTGGATACAGCACACTGATGGGTTTTGGCTTTTTATCCAATTTGCCAGTCTGTGTCTTTTGATTGGTGCATTTAGTCCATTTACATTTAGGGTTAATATTGTTATGTGTGAATTTGATACTGCCATTTTGATGCTAAGTGGCTGTTTTGCCTGTTAGTTGTTGTAGATTCTTCAATATGTTGAAGCTCTTTAGCATTCAGTGTGATTTTGGAATGGCTGGTACTGGTTGATCCTTTCTATGTGTAGTGCCTCTTTTAGGAGCTCTTGTAAAGCAGGCCTGGTAGTGACAAAATCTCTGAGTGCTTGCTTGTTCGCAAAGGATTTTATTTTTCCTTCACTTCTGAAGCTCAGTTTGGCTGGATATGAAATTCTGGGTTGAAAGTTCTTTTCTTTAAGAATGTTGAATATTGGCCCCCACTCTCTTCTGGCTTGTAGTGTTTCTGCAGAGAGAGCTGCTGTGAGTCTGATGGGCTTCCCTTTGTGGGTGACCCGACCTTACTCTCTGGCTGCCCTTAGTATTCTCTCCTTTATTTCAACCCTGTTGAATCTGACGATTATGTGTCTGGGGTTGCTCTTCTTGCGGAATATCTTTGTGGTGTTCTCTGTATTTCCTGCAATTGAGTGTTGGCCTGTCTTGCTAGGTGGGGGAAATTTTCCTGGATAATGTCCTGAAGAGT
The DNA here is from genome assembly GCF_049354715.1 of Callithrix jacchus. Taxonomy (NCBI): domain Eukaryota; kingdom Metazoa; phylum Chordata; class Mammalia; order Primates; family Cebidae; genus Callithrix; species Callithrix jacchus. The sequence continues at coordinate 99,939,922 of NC_133504.1, read as the reverse complement.
ATTTTCCAGCTTGGATTCATTCTCTTCGTCCCCTTCTGGTACACCTATCAAACGTAGGTTAGGTCTTTTCACATAGTCCCACATTTCTTGGAGACTTTGTTGATTCCTTTTTGCACTTTTTTCTCTGATCTTGGTTTCTAGTTTTATTTCATTGAGTTGGTCTTCGACTTCAGATATTCTTTCTTCTGCTTGGTCAATTCGGCTATTGAAACTTGTGTTTGCTTCGCGAAGTTCTCGTATTGTGTTTCTCAGCTCCTTTAATTAATTCATATTCCTCTCTAAGTTATCCATTCTTATTATCATTTCCTCGAATCTTTTTTCAAATCTTTTTTCAAGGTTCTTAGTTTCTTTGCATTGATTTAATACATGATCTTTTAGCTCACAAAAGTTTCTCATTATCCATCTTCTGAAGTCTAATTTCATCATTTCGTCACAGTTATTCTCCGTCCAGCTTTGTTCCCTTGCTTGTGAGGAGTTTTAGTCCTTTCTAGGAGGCGAGGGGTTCTGGTTTCGGGTGTTTTCCTCCTTTTTGCGCTGGTTTCTTCTCATCTTTGTGGATTTGTCCGCTGGTCGTTTGTGTAGTTGCTGACTTTTCGATTGGGTCTCTGAGTGGACACCCAGAATGTTGATGATGAAGTATTTCTGTTGCTTGGTTTTCCTTCTACCAGTCTAGCCCCTTTGCTGTACGACTGCTGAGGTCCGCTCCAGACCCTGCTTGTCTGGGGTGCACCTCTAGCAGCTGTGGCACAGCAAGGGATGCTACCATTTTCTTTTTCTGCCATCTTTGTCCCAGGATGATGCCTGCCTAATGTCAGTCTTTTGGATATAGAGGGGTCAGGAAGCTGCTTGAGGAGACAGTTTGTACTTTATACGGGCTTAATTGCTGAGCTGTGCGCTCTGTTGTTCATTCAGGGCTGTTAGGCTGCTATGTTTGATTCTGCTGCAACAGAGCTCATTAAGAAACCCCTTTTTTTTTCTTTTTCTCAAAAGCTCTGTGTTGAGGGGTTTGGGCTTTATTTTTGGATGTTCGATGAGGTGTCCTGCCCAGCTAGAAGGCAGACTAGCCACTGTTTGGCTGCCGAGGCTCCGCCCTGCTGTTGTGTGATTCGCCCTGTTCCTGCAGGCTCTGCTGTGGTCTCCGCTATACCCTGTGGCGGAGTCTCTTAGTTGTAGCAAGAGTTGTAGTTGACGGCAGGCTGCGTCAGCAGTGGGCGTGTATCTCAGTAGGGACGGGTTGCCTCGGCAATGGCTGGCTGCCTCAGCAGTGGGCGTGTATCTCAGTTGGGGCGGGTTGCCTCGGCAACGGCTGACTGCGTCAGCAGTGGGCGTGTATCTCAGTGGGGGCGGGTTGCCTCGGCAATGGCTGGCTGCATCAGCAGTGGGCGTGTATCTCAGTTGGGGCGGATTGCCTCGGTAGTGGTGGACGCCCCTCCCCCACAGAGTGTCTCGGACCCTCTGCTCGGGATAGTTTGAAATCGCGGTTTTGTTCATCCCACTGGGTATCCCAAACGATCTGTCCCTGGAATCCCCTGGGCTGGGCTACTGCCCAAGTCTCGTTCAGTCTCAAGTCCAGCCCTCTCAAGTCTCAGGTTGCCGGTTCAACAGGGCACCCGGACACACACGCCCTGTGGGGATTGCTGGGTAGGGCCGGCCGCCGCCGCCCCGGCTGCCGGCTTCACCAGGCAGACCTACTGCCTGGCGTCCTGTGTCTTTTTACACTTGGGAGTTTCCCGGTTCTGTGGGCAACAAAGATCAGTCTGTAAATGCAGCTTGACTCACTGTTTGCGGATTCAATGCGAGCTCCAATCCTGTGTTGTTCTCACAGCGCCATCTTGAGTCCTCCCCTACTTTTTCATTTTATTACTTTACTATGTATCTATCACTAATATTTCCCAAATTTCACCAAATCTAATGGCTATCAATTTTGTTTTTCAAAATCTAAAATTCATCTGATGACCTTGTCAAAGGTCAGCTTTTGTTCTTTAAAACTCCATCCATTTTCTTTCTCCAGTCTGTATAGAACTATTCCATACCAATCTCCACACATATTTATTTTCTCCTTTTTTTACTGCTCAAAACAGTGCTTCTATGACTTTGTTATGTAGAAGTAAAAATTTCAAGCATCTTTTTCTCTTTCCTGAATTTAAAGAAAATGCTTCTAACTCTACAATATTGATTGCAATATTTACCCTATGTTTTGGGATAGATGCTCTTAATTACATTAACAAAAATTCCTTCTAATACTGATTTCCTAGGAGTTTTAATTTGAAAATGTATGTTGAGTTTTATGGGACACTTTTTGGCATTGTTTTTGGCATCTAATGAGATTATTGCATGATTTTCTCTTATTTCCTCTAACATATTAATGTACCAATGTATTTTCTAATCCTCCATTATCTTAGTCTGTACAAGGATTCATTCTTTTATGCCTTTATTGTATAGTAAAATTTTGGAATTGAGAGAAGTTTAAGTGCACACAATCAATTGGCCATTTTCAACCAGAAATGCAGCGATAATATTTATAAAATGATAAAGACTCAGAGAAGGCAGTAAGCAAAGACTAAGATCCTAATAACCAAGTATATAATTTACAGGTACAGATCATTTATAGGAGACTAGTAAATATCCAGGGAAAAGTTTAACATCACAACTATTTTTAACATGAATATTATTAAAATTAGAAAATATTCTTCTTTTAAACATTAGAAGGCTTATTGATACTGTATTGCCTCACATACTATGAGTGAGAATATAAATTAGCATAATCTTTTTGAAAGGCAACTTGCCAATGTACATCTAGGCTAATCATTACAATTCTAAAAAGCAATGGAATCAATCTTAATGACAGAAAAAGCTTTGTGCCCAAAAATACTCAATGCAGTGTAGTAATACCAATTATTGGTACCGAATTTAATATTCAACATTAACAGATTGTAAAATGTTGTCAGTAAATAAAAAACTTCAAAAAACATTGACCAACGTGGCTTATTTAATATTTGGACATAATTACCTGTTCTACTGAAAGAAAATAGATGTTTTCTCATATCATGAAGTCTTAAGAATTCAAAAAGATTTGTGCTATAATTTTTAATAATAAATCAGCTAAAATTTTTATAAAAGAATATGCTTTTTACTTTGTAAAAAAGTTTAGGGAAAAGAAGAGAAGAATATACACTGAAATATAAGTAAATATTCCTTGCCTATGAATGAATGGAGGATTTGTTCTTTTTTCTTATATTATTAGTCTTTTATTAAAAAATACATATATAAAATACCTATTACTTTTCTAATCACGTCTTTAAACAGGCCTAAAGACAAGGGATACTTTCTGACTATTGAAGACCAGACAAGCACTAATTCTAATCTAGGAAAATTTGGGTGACTTGAATATCAAATCTTGAATACCAAAAGAAATTTTCTACCCTCTACTACTGTTACCTAATATCAATAATGTTATTAAAGTATGACCATAATATTCACAAATCTCTTTATGGGAATTCTAGTTATAGGCACCATGTAAAAAGTTCTTATTAAACAAAGAAATTGAGTACCAAGACTGAGTACTTTTGCTTTGTGACAGGCATTACTACACATGAAGGACAAAGGAACAAAATTGGATGTAAACGACTAGCAAAGAACAAATGGGAAAAAAAAGATACAGAGTTTCAAAATAGTCATTTCATAGTTTTTGTTTTGTTTTTTCATTGAATTTGAAAAAAAATGCATGCCTCATATTCATGGAAGCATATGAAAGGTTGAATGACATGTGTCCATTCCTCTTGTTAGTGAATATATTACAAAATCTGAAAAACCAAGGAAGAATATAAGGAAGATTAGCTGAAAGTATTACCCTGCCTTCTCCTTCTCCCTCTCTCATTTTCACATTTAGAGTAGCAGAGGGCACATTCCTACTCAAAGAAACTTATTTGAGGAAGAAGAGGAGTAGATTTTAGTATACTTTGACATAGAAATATCAATAACTCAGTTTGCAGAGTAGATTCCAGAAATCAATTAACTAAATATAATAATTAACATGAAAAATGGGGAAAATGGCTACTTACAATGTTCTTGTTATAATTGCCTACATATCTCAAAATAGTTTTAACACAAACCACACCTAAAACTTAACTTCCTATAAAGATATAACAAATCTATTACTAATGCTGAATGTAAAAAGACACCAAAAATAAAAAAAAGAATAAGTCGACATTGAGTCAAAATAATATCTTTACTATATGATGGGCTCCTCATCACTTATGTAAGTTGAAAACAAAAAAGTAAAAATGGTAAAAGATATTCATTTAACTTTATAGAAGAGAAAATGCAAACAGGTTGCATAAACAAAAGATTAAAAACTTTAGAAAAATTGTAAATTAAAACGAGGAGTTTCCACTTTTTATTTGACTGAACAGTATTTTTAAATTGATAAAATCTAATGCGCGTATTATTCTGGGGATACAGGGACTTTCACACATTCTCAAAAGATGTATATAAACAGTATTGTTTCTAACATGTACTAAGTCTTTTCTTCTATGGAAAAGATGGTAGAAAATAGTCCCACTTTTAAGAAACTAACCCATTAAAATAAAATTTCAGCATAAGTTGTGTATACAAGGAAAAATGCTAATGTTAACAGAAATATAGGATCAATTTGAATCATCAAAAATGCAATTTAAAATAAAATCACTGTGAGATATCACCTCACACCCATTTGGAAGGCTGTTATCAAAAATACAAGAGATAAAAAATGTTGGTGGAGATGTAGTTAAAAGGAAATCCTAATACACGGTTGGTGGTAATGCAGATTGGTGCAACCATTTTATAAAACAGTATGAAGATTCTAAGGAAATTAAAAAGAGAATCATATAGCCCAGTAATTCTTCTTCTGCTCATCAACACATAAATGGGTAAACAAAATGTGTTTATATTTATAGTGAAATATTATTCAGGAAGGAAATTCTGACACATGCTAAATAATGGATGAAACTTAAGGGCCTCATGCTAAGTCAAATAAGTCAGTCACCAAGAGACAAATACTCTATGATTTCACCTATGTTAAGTACTTAGAATAGTAAAATTAGTAGAGACAGAAAATAGAATGGTGATTGTCACAGGCTGGCTGGAGGGAGAAATGATGAGTTGCTTAATGGATATAAAGTTTCAGTTTTGCAAGATACAGAGTTCTGGAGATCAGTTGCACAAAAATGTGAATGTACTTAACATTACTAAACCATTTACAAATGGTTAAAAGAGTAAATTTTATGTTATATATATTTCACTGCAATTGAAAATAAAAGTGAAAACTAATCTTAAAAGATAATCTCCATTTCTGAAAAATTTACATGGGAAGATCTTTTCCACAGTAGAAAAGACTTAGTCATGAATCTGGGAATCTCGGTATGTTTTTATATTAATTTTTGGACTCAGTTTTACTCTAGGGTATCCCTGTATTTGAAATAGTAATCTAGTAATCCATATTCTAGAAAGATGGCCTCATGTCTCTTAGGTCATGTGAATTTTGGGGAGAAATTTGGCAAAGGGAAGATGACATATCAAAAATCTTTTATAGTATATCCATATTGAATTAAACTGGGAACTCATTAACAATGGACATTTAAATAAGAAATATATGTCTGAATAGATGTTTGAATAGTGCTCCTTGAAACAAAAAGGAGAAAAAAGATGTAGTGGCACCAACAATTTAGGTTTCTAGTTTCCAATACCTAGTTCCAAGGCACAGTCTGAGCATTCTCTCTCAAAACGGATGTGATGCTGAATGCCAGGATTCCCTCTTGAGCAATTATTTGACTGACAGTCAAAATATCATCTGGATGAGCTTAATCCTCTTAGAATTATCCTCTACCCTTCTGCTATCCATAAGAAAAGAGCCACATCTTCACTGGTTCTCTCCAGAGTAAAAACTCTTTGATCATTGACTCAATTTTTTCTAAGACCCATTCAAAGTAATAAGCGTTTAGAATGTTAAAAAAAAAAATACATTTGTTAATACTTGAGAAAGGAAATATTTTTAATGACCAGACTTGGCTGCCAAAAAGGCTGCTTCTGATTTATCTTACATTCTAAACCTAACATAATAAATATCTGAGCATAATCATATTTAATATGCCTTTCCCTTTTCCATTTCAAAGGCAAGATAATCTCTCTAATATTCTTTAAGAAATCTTACAGACAGCAAATATCCTCCTTGTCCCTCATCTTCCTAAATAAAAATAAATAAAATAGAACTTTAGAATACATTACTATACTCTCCAAAAAATAAACCAAAACTGATCCTATTGGCCTAAGACCCTGTATTAACCTTTAAACTGCCTTCAGTAACTGAAATTAACCCATTAAAGAACGCTGTTCAATTCTATGATGTATGCATTTACTTAGTTTGACAATTATACCCATTTGCTTCTTTTTTTCTTAATAAACAGAAATAACATTCAGTCCTACATTACATTTCATACCTTTTTAGCTTTTACAGGCACAGGGATGTGAACTTCTATATCAATTAAACTTTTCTAAAGTAGAGAATTTCCAAAAGCATAGAAAAATTTCCAACCTAGCGAAACTTTTAAATAGAGTACTTTAATATACAATACACTTGGTAGTACTGAAAGCATTTAGCATTTAAAATATGACTTCATGAATTTGAAACACACACTATCTCTATGAAACATTTAAGAAGGAAATATCAGAAGACTAAAAAGTTTGTGCTGGTTGTCTAAAATTGCAAAAATACTAATAGATAAATTTGGGACCAAGATCCAGTTCATGGTTTTAAGACCTGCACTTTGAATATTGAAAAAAAATTTGGCCACTTATGAATATCATTTTAACAATTAAATTAATATTTGGGAAATAACTGTGATTTGGAAGTTTTACACAGAGTTATTGTTTTTTAACAGTAAATTTTTTACGCTAATATGAGAATTAATGATAGTATGTATAAATATACTAGAATTATCATGATTCCCAGACTGTAATCAGGTTGTATTTATAAACTTAGAAACTTTCAATACCTATCAGACAATTCAGACATTTTTTAAAGGCAAATCAGGGATTTCAATTATATTTGCATTAATATAATGAAAAAATCTGTTTAGAAACAAAGAATAAACACTGTACAAGATTCTCAATCTCATCTCAAAACGTTCCACAAAAAAAATTATTTAAAAAACTAGTTCAAAGCCATGGCAATGTAATTGTTGTGAGTTCTATAAGTGTCATAAAGCCCACTGCTATGGAATTTTTAGATCTAATTTTTATTCCTACATAAGAACTGAAAGACAAACTACTTTAAAGCAGCAGCTCAGATCTATTTACCTTCTTTAGAATGATTTGAAATTATTTAGGACCTTTCAAAATACAGGATGTTGATTATATCTATTTTAAAATGTTTGCTTTTCCCATCATGTGGGCATTTTGTGATTTTATTGCATGATCTTTGACTTCATCTTAGTATGTGTTCTTAAGCATAGTAATATTTTTTAAATGGACACTAGTTTCTAAATCAAGACTTTGTTAAGTAGTCCTATTTTAAGTAAATTTTGTTTATTTAATTTAATTCTTTAACTGGTTTCTTTACTGAATATGAATATAACCAATGAGACTTTAGGAGCCCTGCTCTCCAGCAGATGCATATTTTTTGCAAATCCTGTAAGTGGTACTCTCTATTAGTGAGCTGCATTATACCAAAAATACAGAAAGTATAAATATACTTTATTGGAAAAAGACAAATACATACAGAGAGAGATATCAAGTTCAGAGATACATATAAACTTTGTATATTTTCTCTCAGAGATATGCTTCAACAAGAAAACTAATTAAATGTTAATACAAGTTTGAGTCATTCACTGGCTGTTTTTATTTCTAGCATAGCAATTTTGTGCAAGATATTCTTTAAATCACAGTGTACTATTATTTTATATATTGTAATTATTTATATTGAGTCCAAATGAATGATTATGCAGTGATGGTGACTATTTATTTAGCTTTAAGACTCTTTATGCTATTTTGTCCTTTACCTCTAAACATATGTGTTTTTAAGTACTTACATTTTACCACCTTTCTTGTTAGGTAAAAAATGTCTATAATTCTATAAGTATAATTTACAAAGATAGTGCTAAGAGAAATGAAAAACTGTTGGACGTATTTTAAATTAAATTTCAAATGTACTGGCACTTATAGGCTAAAATTGATAGCAGATGTACTGAGATGGAACTACGGTTATCTCCATTCTACAAGATAAAACAATAAGAATAAAACTAAGACATAATTATGACTGAAAATACTTCTGGTTTTCCTTCCAGCAGAAAGAAACCTTCTCTAAATAACTTTATTAAGATTTTCCTTTTAAAAAGATATTCATTCTGCCCACAATTCGATGTACATTATTTTGAAATTTTGTATTGCTGCAATAGCAGTAGCAGCAGTAGCAGCAGTAGCAACAGCAATGGTAAAATCAGCTACAGCTGCTACAGAATCCAACGTCTCAAAATATTTTGTCAGGTATGTTTTTTCTTTCTCCCTCTCTTTTGCTCTGTATCTTTTTCTCTCAGTTTCTCTCTCTCTCCTTAGCAGCCCAGACTTAAATAAAGAGCTGATCTTCCTAGGACCATCTTGGAGATGTGAGGAATTTGCAAGAACATTGTTGAAGAACTTGTTCCATAAATCTTGGATTCGCCACCCAAATCAAAGATAGCAAAAGACATCACAGAGAGTGGAGAAAATATTTGTGAAAAGAGCTATCACTGTTCTGTAAATCCCTCACGCCATTCATTTAGAGAAAGGTTAGGATGCATCCTTCTAACAAGTCTAGAAAGGAGCCTCAGGAAAATCATTTAGAGCTTTTGGAAATGCATTCCCTGAACTAACTACATGCCTACATAGGATATTGAAATTGGCATGTACTACCAGACATTGAAGACTAGAAATGTACAAGTTTTTCTCATAAATTAAATATGTGTAAGAAGAGATGGAAAGCCATAATAGAATTGTGTTGAGTGTTGTCTAATAGAGTCATCTTGAGTGGGCAAGTCATCTTGTTTATCCTGATACAATTAAAACGTTCCAGTCCAATTTATAATTCCAAAACTGTGAAATTGACTCAACTGCACTTGTTTTTCCTTCCTTTCTCCAGCAGTGTGAAGAAGATATTGTGCAGTTGCCATCTTGTTTCCTTTGAGTTGAGCTTCTCCTTGCCTCCTTTTCCCCACCTTCTAGCTGTGGTTTGGACTTAGGGATGGGACTGAGAGGAATGAACCACTGTTCATTCCTTGTATCAATGTGAGGAAAAGGGAGGAATCGCTGCATCCTTGCTGTACATTTGCTGCTGGTCACGTTTCTGTCTTGCCTACCTTTAGTTTTCTTTGGTTGCATTCAAAGCATTTTCTGGAATCAATAGTGCCCTGTATTTTAAAGTGCCTAACATGTTGAGATATAAATAGAGTAAAGCAACTTTCCCTGGGCTTTGCAAAAGCTGTGCTTGAGAACACTGATCAGAGTTGGCTGGGACCTTAAAAAGTCTGTTTTCAGAAAATTAAGCAGGAGATATGTATGTGATGTTTCAGTTTCAGTTTGTATTTGAAATCTTCATTTAAAATGCTAAGATGTAACCTCATTCATTTAAAACTGGGAAAAATACAAAAATTTATTGCCCTTTCATCTGGGCAACTCTTATAGAAATGTGTTTTTTAAATATGTGTTCTAAAAGGTTTTTAAATGCTGTATTACTGCTTTGGCCATGTGGCTCTCATGTCTTTCAGTATACCAGATTCTCAGCTCCCTGAAATGTGGAGACAACAAGCTCTAGAATTACAGCAAGACATATTCCATGAGCACAGTACTGCATCATTAACATTTTTAATGGTATAGATTTTATGCCATCTATTTATGTTTACAAATATGAAATAATTACATTTTAAAATGAGCATTTTTATCCTTAATCCTATATTTTTACAAATATATTTTAACTAAATTTCAAAATAAAGTTTTAACACCTAAAAAATTTATAGACCTTTTTGAGTTTTTAATCTAGAGGCAAGGGAATATTGTTGCTGATTAAAGGGATGGTAAAAGACAAAATCCACACATTGTGCTTTCTGAGCATGTTACCTGCATGTATATCTTCAGTTTACCTACTGCGGTAGTGGAAGCAGATAGTATTTCCACTACCCTAAATAGAAAATTCCCAGTGTGGTATCTGACAGAACCTTCTCAAGTCATTTGGTCATCCCTCTGTTAATCATTCTGGCCAAGGGTTTGTAGTGCTCTGACAAAGCATTGATCATTTCCCATTAATTCAGGAGAGGAGATTCTACCATTATAAGAAAGAAAGAAGAGCTAAAGGACAGAAATAAGAAATGTCCACTAAGATAAGTATCATCATAACATCCCGAGCATATCACTGAGTAACTAGAGGCTCAAAAGTCTCACAGTTCACAGATGAAAGGAAGAACTTTATTGCACATCACTTTATGGTCTCTCCTATCCATGGAATCTGTCTAGGTAGATGTTGTAGTGCCCTATAAAAAAGTACCTTTAATAAAATTACTTATAATTTCCATATATTTCTACATTATAATTAAAATTTTCCCTACAATCAAGGGATCTCTAAAAATTTAGAGGATCACAAATATAATTCAGATTAAATCATGTTAGAATTCATATTCAAATTAATGTTACGTAGATGTTGAATTAATTTCAAATCCAAATGTTTGTCCCTAAATGAGTCTATATTAAAAATCATACATAAGTTTTTTCATCTTGATTTCCCATCAGCAAAAAATAAGCAAAAATGTATATGTATATATATTAATGTATTTTTGATATTATACATCTGTATACTAATATACAATATAATATAATAAAATTACTTACCATTCGCTAAGCAAATCTTCCATTGAAAAAGGATAATTTTCCTGAGGGAGTTCAGACTTAAATGTTGGCTAGCTAGGAAGTCCTAATTACTTCCTCAATTTTTCCCATAGAAAGATATTAAAACTTAAGAAAGAAAACAAAACCACCAAAGCAGTGAAAATTATGAATGAGTGGACAGGCATCTGTCTGATTTCAAAGAGAATGTCTGATAATTAAAGGCTACATGTAGCCACTAAGTGGAATCATTTAGAAAGAAGGAAATAAATTATGTTGATCAAATCTTAATGCATATTCTTACCTTGGAGACATGGAACTATCACTAAGTAAAGTAAACAATTCATTGTTTTAATGAGTAAGAACAGTGTTCTACACCACTCAAAGCCATTCTCTGTTACCCACCATTACTACAACTGGGACTACAAATCCAGTAATTAACAGGGCTCAAAACAGAATTGTACTGGAAATAACAAATTACCACAAAGAAGCCAGTTGCAGCAGGAAATGAAGGAAAGAATAGCCAGGGGAAGAGCACACACTTTCTAGGCTCTAGCTTTCGTGATTATCTCAAATTATCCAAAATTAATTCCAATCTACACAGTCACATAGCTGAACAGGCTGTGAAAGCAGGAGATCTGCACCAGTCTAGCACAGCTCACTAAAAGTAATGATTAAGGAGCAGAACCTTTTAGTTTTAGATCAGGCAGGAAGATTATAATGACAACCAAATATTAGTGAGGCAGAGCAAGTAAGATCAATATACTTGATGACTGACAAATATGACTATTTTCAATAAACGGTGGGAACAAAAACAATAACATGTCAGTTATAATATAAATGAAAAAAAACAATGCAACTGAGTTGTGAGAATAAAAATATTCTTATTGAATAGTAAGACTTTTGAGTACAGTAAAATAAAGGTAAATTTTAGAAAACACAGGTGAAAATTTTTACATTTATAATGTAATACTATTTATAAACTTGCACTAAGATATTTTAAAATTTGAATTAAAATATTTTCTGGGAAAAAATCAAATTGTTAAGTAAAATTCAAACATTTGTAAAGAACTTTTTTTATTGCATTTTAGGTTTTGGGGTACATGTGAAGAACATGCAAGATAGTTGCATAGCTACACACGTGGTAGTGTGATTTGCTGCCGTCCTCCCCATCACCTATATCTGGCATTTCTCCCCATGCTATCTCTCAACTCCCCACCCGCTGCTGTCCCTCCCCTATTCCCCCCAACAGACCCCAGTGTGTAGTGCTCCCCTCCCTGTGTCCATGTGTTCTCATTGTTCAACACCCGCCTATGAGTGAGAACATGTGGTATTTCATTTTCTGTTCTGTCAGTTTGCTGAGAATGATGTTCTCCAGGTTCATCCATGTCCCTACAAAGGACACAAACTCATCGTTTTTGATGGCTGCATGATATTCCATGGTGTATATGTGCCACATTTTACCAGTCCAGTCTATCATCGGTGGGCATTTGGGTCGGTTCCAGGTCTTTGCTATTGTAAACAGTGCTGCAATGAACATTCGTGTGCATGAGTCCTTATAGTAGAACGATTTATAATCCTTTGGATATATACTCAGTAATGGGATTGCTGGGTCAAATGGAATTACTATTTCTAGGTCCTTGAGGAATCGCCACACTGTCTTCCACAATGGTTGAACTAATTTACACTCCCACCAACAGTGTAAAAGTGTTCCTATTTCTCCAAATCCTCTCCAGCATCTACTGTCTGCAGATTTTTTAATGATCGCCATTCTAACTGGCGTGAGATGGTATCTCAATGTAGTTTTGATTTGCATTTCTCTAATGGCCAGTGATGATGAGCATTTTTTCATATGTTTGCTGGCCTCATATATGTCTTCTTTTGTAAAGTGTCTGTTCATATCCTTTGCCCACTTTTGAATGGGCTTGTTTGTTTTTTTCTTGTAAATCTGTTTTAGTTCTTTGTAAATTCTGGATATCAGCCCTTTGTCAGATGGGTAAACTGCAAAAGTTTTTTTCCCATTCTACTGGTTGCCGATTCACTCTAATGACTGTTTCTTTTGCTGTGCAGAAGCTTTGGAGTTTGATCAGAACTTTTTTAATGTTAATAGAATTTCTGCCTTCACAAGGCTTTTATTGCATAAGAATTTCATCCAAGTATGTTTTAAATCTTTCAAATAACAGATAAAATACAAACAATAAATTCATTTATTCTATGTTACCTATTAGGTTCTCATAGGCTGCTAGGCGCTAATAATAAAGTGGTGGTCAAGAAAACCATGATCCCTATCCTCATGGAAACTGCAAATACAGTATGTGGAGAGATCACAGATCCTGAGTACAGAAAAAAAAGGAAACCTGATAATGGTAAACAAACAAAAAAACAGATAAAACTCATCTATGAACAGAGGTGCTAATTTAGGAAATTAAAATGCCAGTAAACAATACCTAGGCTTTTATAATAAAAGATCATACCATAAGCCAGTTGGGCTTATTCCAATATTAACGTTGTGGCATAATATTAGAAAATACATTATATATTAGTCCAAACCATGTGTTTAGCTAAGTAGAAAAATAGATTTAGGAAAGCTAAATACACAAAAGCAATGACAAGAATTAGCTAGAATTTGCAGAAAATAAGGTGTCAAAAAGTAATAATGTAAGAACAGAGCATTAAAAAAATAGAATAAATAGATATAATATATCATACAATAAAGGTGACATGAATCAGTGGGGAAAATATGAGTCAACAATTAGTTATGAGACTATCAACTTTTTATTATCAAAAAGAAAATTAAGTAATTACCTCACAATATAAAATAAAATAAATTTTATGTAAATTATAGTTAAATGCAACAAAGTATAATATTAAAAAGAGTAGAAAATGTAAATGAATATGTAATGAATTTCAGGCTACGAAAGGTCTTTGTAAGAACAGAAGTAGAAGAAGCACTCACAGAGAGAAAAAGCAAATCTCTGAAATTATGTAAATTATATATTACAAACCAATATAAAATTCAAGTAAGTTATGATAAAATATTTGCAAAACATAAGACTAAAAATGATTTAACCTGCTTAATATATCTAAAGATATTTAAAAATCAAGAAAAGATTATAACAATTGAAAAATTGCACCAATATATGACTAAACATTTCACATACAAAAAATAAAATTGGTTAATAAATATTTAAGAATATCATCATTTATCCCATAATACCACAGGCTTACAACCAGATACATTTCCTTGTTGTAAAATGCGTAAAATGACCCAAAAAATTCACATACAATATGCACACAAAGGAAAGCAGAATTGTCAACATGGAGTTTGTGAAACAGAAGGTTTCATTTACTGCTGACAAGAAGGAATCAGTATAACCATTCTAGAAAATAATTCGGGAAAAAAAAAAACAAACTGGCAACATATGCAAATTACACTGTAAATACTCAGTGTGGATTATATTAAATGTAAATACTCAGATTATCCTCTTTAAATAGGTGTACTAAATACTTCTAAATCGGTGTCCTCTCTCTTCAGCCTGTAGATAGGGACAGAAGGATAAACATATATGGGAAGTTTCAATGCTCTTGGTGTAAAACTGGCATTTTATTACCTCTGACCATACTGTGGTCTACAAAGGAAGCTGGAGAATATGGCTCAGTTGTGTCTCCAGAAAAAGGGATCAAACAGAGTTTAGTTAACACAAAGGAAAATCTGCCAGACCATGGATCTCAATTGTGAGTAGTCAAATGTAGATAGTATAAATGCAAATACACTAGAGTACACTACACTATAAATAAAACACAAAATAATGAGGAAGCAATACTCCAAGGTAATAACAAATGATGTGGTGACCCTTAGGAAAATGAGTTATGTCAGCTATTTATATAATGATGATTAAAAATACATTTTATAGACCAGGTGCAGTGGCTCACACCTGTAATCCCAGAATTTGGGAGGCCAAGGAGGGTGGATCATGATGTCAGGAGATTGAAACAATCCTGGCTAACATGGTGAAACCCTGTCTCTACTAAAAATACAAGAAATTAGCTGGGGGTGGTGTCACTTGCCTGTAGTCCCAGCTACTTGGGAGGCTGAGGCAGGAGAATCCCTTGAATCCGGGAGGTGGAGGTTGCAGTGAGCTGAGATTGCGCCACTGCACCCCAACCTGGGTGACAGAGCAAGACTTCATCTCAAATATATATGTATTTTAATATAATACAAGATATTATATTAAAATATATATTTTTAATATAATCCACACTGAGAAATGTTTACCAAGCTCATTTTTAATAAACATTTATTTTTGAATTTTAGATTCACATAAAATTTGAAAAAGTAGTAGTATTCCTACGTATGATTTATTACTTATCCTAATGCTAATGTCTTACATACCATTTACCAAAACTAAAAAGATAACATTGGTACATCACTGTGGATTAAACTCCAGAATTTTCTTTTTCAACAGCTTTTCCACTAATGTCTTTTTTCTTTTTTTAGGATCTAATCCAGAATATAATATTGCAATTAGTAATTTCTTTTAGTTTCATCTGGTCTGTCATTGTTTCTCAGTCTTTCCTTTTTGTGACCTTGGCAGTAGTGAAGAGCATTAGTCAGGTATTTCGTAGAATGTCATTCAGTGTGCGATTATGTGATGTTATTATAATTCAACTGGGGTTATGGTTTTGAGGAAGAATAATAAAAAGGTGAAATGCGCTTTTCATCACACTATATAAGAAAGTACATGAAAACTTTATTCTTTGAAAGTGAGCCACTAAGTCTAGTCTGCACCTGTGTGTGTGTGTGTGTGTGTGTGTGTGTGTGTGTGTGTGTGTTAGGGTATGAAGGGAATGGTTTACATTCCACCTCCTGGAGGTGAAAGTGTCCACATAGAATATTTAAATTTTTCTCTAAGGACAATTTATCTCTTCTGCTTCATTTGTTGAATCATTAATTTATGTCAGTCTGGACTTACATATATTTATTTCCTATTATGGATTATACTCCAGCATAATATGAAAATATAATCTATATTATTATTTATTGCTCAAGTTTTTCCAGTTTTGACCATTTAGATGCTTCTATAATTTTGAGGGTTTTTTTCTACCACTTTCTTATTTTCTGGCACTATGTAAGCTGCTCTAGATTCATGTATTATTGCCCCAATCCTAGAATCAATAATTTCCCCAATGAGCTCTGCCTTAATTTATTAAAAAATTATATTTAGAAACCAAGATTTGGGTCAAGCCTAGCTTCCTCTACAGCTACAACTAATAGCGACTTGTTGCTTATTATGATGAAATAAAATGCAACATCAATGACAATTAGTCCAAATGAATGTGTATTGTGTGTACATATTTGTATACCAGGGGATTTATAAAAGTTCTTGGAAAAAGGGAATCAAAAAATAAAAAATATAAAATGCATTGATTAACATAAGTTCAACCCACTTTTTAAAGTGATAATACCAGTCATTTTGTCCGTCCCTAAAGAATGGAGGGTCCTGTGAATTTAGCCATGTCAATGCAGTATTCTCTACATTATTAGCCAAAGAAAAATGTTTCCTCTAAAGAGATTTTTTTAATATTAGAAAACAAAAAGAGGTAAAAGGAGCCAAATCAGAATTATGAGGTCAATGACTAAGGATTTTCCATAGAAATTTTTGCAGAAGGAATGAGCAGAAGCATTGTCATGGTAGAGAAGACTCTCTGGTGAAGCTTTCCCAATCATTTTTCTGCTAAAGCTTTAGATGACTTTCTGAAAACACTCTCATATTATACAGATGTTATCATTCTTTGGCCCTGCAGAAAGTCAACAAGTAAAATACCTTGAGCATCCCAAAAAAAACTGCTGCCTTGATCTTCACTCTTGACCCGTCATCCACTTTTGCTTTGACTGCACCACTTCTACCTCTCCATAGCCATCACCTGGGGCTTTATCTCCAAGATGATACTGGTAAAGTCATGTGTAATCTCCTGCTACAACTCTTCAAATAAATGCTTCAGGGTCCTACTTGTTGAAAATTTTCCCTGAAAGCTCTGCTTTTGTCTGCAGCTGATTAGGATGCAATGGTTTTGGTACTTATAGCATAGAAAGTTTTTGCTCAACTTTATTTTTTCAGTCAGAATTCTATAAGCTAAATCAACTGAAATGTCTATGGTGTTGTCTGCTGTTTCTGCTGTTGTCAGTCCTTTTCAGTTAGGGCACAAATAAGGTGAATATTTTTCCTTGCAAATCATTGTGAATAATCTGCCACTATAGGCTTCATCTTCAACATAATCTTGTTCTGTCTTAAAATTTGTAAACTGTGGACTTCTTTGGGGCATTGTACCCATTAACCTTTTATAAAGCATCAATGATTTCACCATTCTTCCACTCAAGCATCATGTTTATTCTTGCTTCAAATTTAGCAAAATGTGTGTTGCCTTCAAAGGGTCTCTTTTTAAACTGATGTCTTATCCTTTTTAATGCCTCAAACTAGATCTTGTTCAGACATATTAGAACAAGTGAGCATGAATTTATTTGGGTGTAATGTTTTAAGAAAAATCTATGCATAATTTTTTCAAAATATGTATTTTTCATGAACTTTTTGAAAACCCCTCATTTGTAATGAATTAATCTTGGATTTGACAATATATTAGCATTTTTGATATAATAATTTTCTTCATTTATAAATCTCTCCCATTCATTGTTTTAATAATAGTATTAAAAAATTTTTAGAGACAAAATCTTGTTATATTGCTCAGGCTGGCCTTGAACTCCTAGCCTCATGAGATCCTCCCATGTTAGCCTCCTAAGTAGCTGGATGACTACTGCAATTGGCTTAATCATCGTACTTTTAAAATTCCAAACCTTACCCTTGTATATAATATAATAGGTAAAATATATAAGGTATATTTTTATTGATATGTCAATTCTTTGTGGCCAGACATTGAAGAAATGTTGCAATAGTTAATGAATTTTATTATACAATGAAATGCTTTGTACCAATGAGCAGACCAAAAATAAAAGATAGAGGCTTATGCCGGTAATCCCAATACTTTGGGAGGCCAGGGCAAGTGGATCATTTAAGGTTAGGAGTTCAAGAGCAGCCTGGCCAACTTGGCGATACCATATCTCTACTATCTCTACTAAAAGTACAAAAAAATTAGCTGGGCATGGTGGCACACACCTGTATTCTCAGTTACTTGGGAGGCTGAGGCAGGAGAATTGCTTGAACCTGGGAGATGGAGGTTGCAGTGAGCTAAGATTGCACCACTGTACTCCAGCCTGGGTGACAGAGTGAGACTTTATCTCAAAAATATATACATATATCTATATCTATCTATATATACCTATATCTATATATATTCTAAATATATGTATAACATAAATTTATGTATATGTAATTTATATATATATATATATATATATAAATTACATATCTCTTAAGACATGGCTATATTTTGCCTTACTATTGAGGATGTGTATATATATATATATATATATATATATATATATATTCATTATATATATGAGGATATATATACACATCCTCAATAGTAAGACAAAAAATATATATATACATACACATATGTATAGTAAGACAAAATATACATGTGTGTGTATATATATCCTCAATAGTAAGACAAAATACAGTCATGTCAAGTGCAGTTTTTAATGGAAGATGGTATAAAGATGAGATCACTCGGAAAACCATGAAGAAATACATGAAGGTTACTAAAGAAGCCATGATGATTAAAATATCCAATGTTTTGTTTTGGGAAATATTCCATATTATTTCCAATATGCTTTTAGTGAGATCAAGAAGAAAAAATATTAAGCAATGTAACCTTAATTAGCAAGGAAAGAATGGGAGCAATACTTCCTGTTTAACTTTTCATTTCTTTCTTAGCAAGGCTTCAATTTTTATACTTCAATTTTCATAGGCAAAGTAGCAGTAATACAGTAAGTATTAATAACAAATTTTGAAAAATAACATGATTTTTCACCTATCTAGACACAGAAGCCATTTCATTTTCATTTGTAACATTCTCTTGGAGACTAGGAAATCATTTTTATTTTATTATTGCTTTTATCTTTTTCTGTTTGGCATTATCAGTTTGTTTCTACTCCATTTATTACTAAACACAGAATTGCATAAGAACTGATTATTTAATTTGTTGTTTCAAAAACATCGCTAGTGATAACATCAGTATGGCTTCGGAATAGCTTTGTTAACTTAGACTCAACTGTATGTTACATCTAAATTTCCACTCCCCAAAAATGACTTGATGTTTGTCATTTTAAGTCATTTGAAATAACAATAACAGAGGTTACATTTTAGCAAATTATTTCTTAGCAAAATTTAACCGATGTATGCCAATTCATATGTGTCCTTTGAAGATCCTTGCCAGATTATAAAATAAGCCAGAGATAAAAATAATTTTGTCTTCAGGAAAAAAGAGCATATTATTTTAAATTCATGAAGTTTGAAAACATGAATATACTTCATCTATCCTATTAAATTTTCTCAAACTCTAAAAATGCATGCTACTGTATATTGTTTTAATATGTCAGTCTATAGAGCTTACTAATCAAATTTGTCTGTATTTTTTTCTCTCATAGCAGAAAGTGAAGGATAGAATTGGATAAAATGTACACACTTAAGCATATAATTTAAGTGTGTGTGTCTGTGTGTGTGTGTGTGCACGTAAATTTAAACTGTTGTTCATGAAGGCAAGGATTTCTGTCTTTTTTGTTTAAAGCTGTATGCCCAATACCTGGCATCAATTAGGTGCACAAATGAATAAACAACATGCAGAAAAGTATGTCATCAAGCCCACACTACAAGCATTAGAAAAATCAAGTACGTATTTATTAACTGTTTTATTGTTGTGATTCAATTTTTGATTTCTCATAATAAAAATACTAGATCTCAGATTGGAAATGATTTATTCTGTGGCCAAGTTTAAGGTTCAGAATTATAATCAATTACATCTCCCTAATATATAAAAGGAACTATATTTGCCAGGAAATGCACAGGAACGTTCCCACTTTTCTGGAAGATCCACTTGTATTGCAAACTCTTTTTCTTTTTTAAGATGTATGCTTTGGTGGCTTTAGTAGGTTTAGTAGGTTTGACAGAGATTTAACGGTTAAGCAGAGAGAGAACTCCCCCAACCAAAATATCTTTTGCACTCATCCCATTTTTCCTCACTAACCGAAGAACCAGACAAAATAAGGATGTGCTAATAAGATACACAGACTGTTCCTTTCCCTTTTCTGAGCAATGAAACTTTCTTTAAGTGAAAAAGAAAGTGACACACTAGCAAGTTGGCCCGAGAAAGAAATGTGAGTTAGATACCAGCAGTGGATACAGTGCAGATAGTGTTAAGAAATAATGCCAGAATAATAGATGGAGATACATAAGCCAGAAATTGGGAAAACCTATGCTGCATTATGATGATATATGTAATAGTTTATAATAGTGGTTATATAGGTTTCTACTAGAGTAACTCTATTCTATTAGAATACCTTTATTTCAGTTTGTTAAATCAGCATTGGTAGCAATTAATCTTTACTGCAAACGTCTAGTACTTACCAACCAAACTAACTAACCCTAAGGAACTGCAGCAGAATATATTTTCCAAAGAGTGTCCAACATGCTCTTCTGCAATGTGACCTCGCCATTCCTCCATTAGGTTGGAGTTTAATTCCCAGCCATTGAATCTAGGGTAGCTTTCATGGCCTGTCTTACCAATAGAATGTTGTAGTCAAGGTATTCTGGGACTTCCAGAGCTCAGTTGTAAAAAACCCTATAGCTTCTGCCTGAATCTCTTTGAATGCTTCTTTCTGGGAAGCTTCCTCTGGGAACCCAGTTGCTTTGCTTTGAGAAGACAGCATCAACTTCCAGTCATGAGAGTGATCCTTCTTGACTTTGTCTTCTCTAGATTATATCAGCTGCAGTTCACATCTTATTGCAACATAATAGGAGATTCCAACTGCCCAACTGAACTCCCAGAATCATGGGATATTAAAAAAAAAGTTTTAAGCCGCAAAATATTGAAGTGGTTAAATACATAGCAATAGGTAATAGATATGGAAACATAGTGCTTTTAACACATCGTGAATATAAAACAGATTAGGGAATGACAAACCTTGAATAAATGAGTTCTTTTATGGTTTCATCTCATTCAGAAAATAGCTCATCCATAACATTTTAATATCATCTGAAGAGTGACCTATGTATAAATACATGATGCACTGTGTTTCTCAATATAATGCTGTTTTCTTGTTAATCAAGAGTTCTCATTCACTACAAACAGTGTATTTGGTAGAATCAATTTGAGGACTCATGCTGTGGTGGGTGTTTTGCTTTGTATTTTATATTCTCATTTGTTGTTAGGTAAGTAGAATAGCAGCAATGGCACCAATTACTAGTAAGCCTTTTATTGTTATGAGTTGTTACTTGACATTCATCAAGAGAATGGTGTTAGACATAAGTAGGGTATAAATTTCTATCTTCACAGATATGAGAAGTACATAACATCGCTCAATGACTTATTACTAAGTAACTTATAAACATCAGTTAAAAAGTGACATATAATTTGGCACAGGACCTAGCTAGGGAGTCATTTGTTCTTGTTTTCTTATTTCCCAGGCTGATTACAGATGCTCCTTCTCATCTGCCCTAAAACTACATATACCCCTTCTATTAGGGATGAAAGAGTTAGTGCTGAAGACTATCTGAAAAGCTATTTTTGCATAAATGTCAAAGTATCTCTATTCAAATAGTGGCCAGTGGAAGGAATAAAAGAAAAAAATGGAAAAGTGTGTGTGTGTGTGTGTGTGTGTGTGTGTGTGTGTATTTATATGTGTGTTTAATGCCTACTATCTGATCTCAAAATTTAAATGAAAACCTCATATTGTCCAAAAGAAAATATAGAAAAGCAGTACCTGGACACTACTTTCATATTCTATCTGGAAGCTTTAACATTATGGTAACCTGCACAACTTCATAAAGTTATGCAACCCTAAATACGGGTTTTAAATTTTTGAAGAATTTTTCACTAGAGAACTATTACATGTTTTGCTTTGAGGACTGGTAGGAAGATAATATTTTGACATGATTCCAGTGTTCTTTTTAATCACCTCTGGGTACCTCTAGGGCCTTCCCATATGCAATTTCTCTGATAAAAATAATGGTGCCGGCCGGGCGTGGTGGCTCATGCCTATAATCTCAGCACTTTGGGAGGCTGAGGAGGGTGGATCACGAGATCAAGAGATCGAGACCATCCTGGTCAACAAGTTGAAACCCGTCTCTACTAAAAATACAAAAATTAGCTGGGCATGGTGGTGCGCGCCTGTAGTCCCAGCTACTAGGGAGGCTGAGGCAGGAGAATTGCTTGAACCCAGGAGGCAGAGGTTGCAGTGAGCCAAGATTGTGCCATTGCACTCCAGTCTGGGTAATAACAGCAAAACTCTGTCTCAAAAAAAAAAAAAAAAAAAGCTGTCTGTTAGTCATTCCAAGAAGCTTCCAATACCCCTTCAAATTCTTCTCACTTATCCTTCCTAAGTATTATTAAAGTGCCTTGTGCTTTTCACATCAGAGTCTTCATCACATTATTATAATTTCTTATTCACATGTTATTTCACCCACTAGACTTTAAGCTTCATAAAGGTAGATCCTGAAATAATATTATCAATACTTAGGATAATAACTGTCATAGAACAAAGTCTTAATAAATATTTTTGAAAGAGTTATAAGAGTTGCAGGAAAACACGCTATGATATTTTGGTTGATTTTTCAAAGAGATTATTTTTGAGCACTAATCTTTAAATATATAGTGCTTTAAAAACTTAATGAGTGAGGAAAGACAAGACCTCAATATTTTGATCTCACATTATATTTCCAGAAAGATTCTCCCTATTTAGTTGGCTCAGTTTGAGACTTTAAGAATGTTCTTTTTAAATCAAGGATTGCTGGTCTAATTTCAGACTAAAGAAACTTTGAACAAACAAAGATTGGAAGGGAAAGAAGAGCAATTCATATTGGTAAAGAGTTCAATTCACAAGAAGACCTAAGTATCCTAAATATATATGCACTCAACATTAGGAGGACCCAGATTCATAAAGCAAGGTCTTAGGCACCTATGAAGAGACTTCGATTTTCAAACAATAACAGTGAAACACTTCAATGCCCCACTGACAATATTAGATAGATCATCAAGGCAGAAAATTAACAAGGATATTCAAGACTTGAACTCAACAATAGACGTAATTGACATATAGAACTCTTCACCAAATATAACAGAATATACATTCTTCTCATCACCACATGGAACACAATCAAAACCTGACCACATAACTGGGCATATAAAAATCCTCAACTAATTCAAAAAAATGAAATTACATTGAGCACACTCATAGACCACAGCATAATAGAAATCAATACTAAGAAAATTGTTCAAAATTATATAACTACATGGACATTACACAATATGTTCCTGAATGACCCAGGGGGAAGGGAAATAATGAAATCAAGAAAGACATTAAGAAATTCTTTGAAACTAATGGAAACAAAAATATAATATACCAGAATCTCTGGGATACAGCTAAGACAATGTTAAGAGGGTAGTTTATTATAGCACTGAATTCCCACATCAAAAGGATACAAAGATCTAAAATTAACAATCTAACATCCCAACCAGAGAAACTAGAGACACAAGAGAAAATAAACCATAAAACTAACAGAAGAAAAGAAATAACTAAAATCAGAACTGAACTGAAAGAAATCGAGATGTAATAAAACATACAGAAGATTAATGAATCCAGAGTTGGTACTTTGAATACATTACTAAGATTGATAGATCACTAGCTAGACTAATAAATAAAGAGAAGTCCCAAATAAATGCAATTGGAAATGCAAAGGAGACGTTATCACTGACCCCACAGATATACAAAAACTCAACAGACATTACTATGAATACTTCTACGTACACAAACCAGAAAACTAGAGGAAATGGATAAATTCTTGGACACATACAACCACCCAAGACTAAACAAAAAAGAAATTGAATCCTTGAACAGACCAATAATGAGTTCCAAATCTAAATCAATAATAAAAAGCCTAGAAGTGAAAAAAAAGCTCAGGGCCAAACAGATTCCCAGCCAAATTCTACCAGATGTATAAAGAAGAGCTGGTACCATTCCTGCTCAAACGATTCCAAAATATTGAGGAGGAACTCCTCTGTAACTCATTCTATGAGGCCAGCATTATCCTCACCCAGGCCTGGTAGCCACGTAACAAAAAAAGCAAACTTCAGGCCAATATCTTTGATGAACATGCATGCAAAAACCTTTAACAAAATAGTAGCAAACAAAATCCACAAGTGCATCAAAAAACGAATCTATCATATCAAGTAGGCAAATTTGGTTCAACACATGCAAATCAAGAAATGTGATTCATTACATAAATAGAACTTTAAAAGACCATATGGTTATCTCAATGGAGGTATAAAACACTTCCAGTAGAATTCAACATCCCTTCATATCAAACATCCTCAACAAATTAGGCTCTGGAAGAACATACTGCAAAATAGTGAGAGCCATTTATGACAAACTCACAGCCAACATCATTCTGACTGGTCAAAAGCTAGAAGCATTCCCCTTGAATACTGGAAGAAAACAAGGATGTTGATGTTCTTTATCACCACTCCTATTCAACATAGTACTCTAAGTCCTAGCCAGAGCAGTCTGGTAGAGAAAGAAATAAAAGGAGGATCCAAATAGGAGGAGAGGAAGTCAGACCACCCTTGTTTACAGATGATATGACTCTACACCTACAAAACCCATATTCTCTGCCCAAAGTTTCCTTGATTGAATAAACAAATTCAGCAGAGTTTCAGGATACAAAATCAATGTACAAAAACAGCATCTCTATATACAACATATAAGTTGACAGCCAAATAAAGAATGTAATCCCATTCACAACAGTCATAAAAAGAATAAAATACCTAGGAATACAGCTAACAAGGGAGGTGAAAGATCAGTATAACAAGAATTACAAAACGCTGCACAAAGAAATCAGAGATGACACAAATAAATGAAAAAACATTCTATGCTTATGGATAGGAAGCATGAATATTGTTAAAACAGCCATATTACCCAAAGGAATTTAGAGATTCAATGCTATTCCTACCAAACAACTAATGACATTCTTTACAGAATTTTTTTAAAAATTGAATTTGCTTGTGACACAAAGAACCCCAAAAGCCAAAGAAATCCTAAAACAAACGAATAAACCTGGTAGTATCATATTACCTGACTTTGAACTATACTACAAGCCTATAGTAATCAAAACAGCACAGTACTCGTACAAAACCGAACACAAAATCTACTCCAATGGAGTAGATTAGAAAGTCCAGAAATAAAGCCGCACACCTACAACCATCTACTCTTCAACAAAGTGGACAAAAATATGCAATAGAAAATGGACTCCCTATTCAATAACTGGCTAGCTGTATGCAAATGATTAAAACTGAACACCTTTCATACACCATGTACAAAACTCAAGATAGATTAATGACTTAAAAGTAAAGCCTAAAACTATAAAACCCTGGAAAATAACCTAGGAAATACCCTTTTGGACACAGGACCTGGCAAAGATTTCATGGTGAAGACACCAAAAACAATTGTTACAAAAGTAAAAACAGACAAATGGAACCTAATTAAATTAAAGAGTTTCTGAACAGCAAAAGAATCTATAGACAAGGGAAAAGACAACCTACAGAATGGAAGAAAATATCTGTAAACTACGCATCTATCAAAGGTCTAATATTCAGGCTCCATAAGAAACATAAATTTACAACAGAAAAAAAAACATTAAAAAGGGGCAAAGGACATGAACATACACTTTTCAAAGGAAGACATACATGCAGCCAACAAGCATATGAAAAAAATGCTTAATATCACTAATCATTAAAGAAATGCAAATCATAAACACATCTCATACCAGTCAGAGTGGCTATTACTAAAAACTCAAAAAATAACCAGTACTGGGGAGGTAGTGGAGAAAAAGGTACTATTATTTTTTTTTAATTTTTTACTTTAAGTTCCAGAATACACATGCAGGATGTGCAGGTCAGTTACACAGGTAAACATGTGCCATGGTGGTTTGCTGTACCTATCAACTCATTGCCCAGGTATTAAGCCCAGCATGCATTAGCTATTTTTCTTGATGCTCTTCCTCCCCATGCACCATCAACAACAGTCCCCAGTGTGTGTTATTCTCCCTGTATCCATTTGTTCTCATTGTTAAGCTTCCCTTTATAAGTGAGAACTTGAAGTTTTCTGTTTGGTTTTCTGTTTCTGCATTAGTTTTCTGAGGATAATGGCTTCCAGCTCCATCCCTGTCCCTGCAAAGGACAAAATCTCATTCCTTTTTATGGCTGCATAGTATCCATGGTATATATGTACCACATTTTATTAATCCAGTCAGTCTATCATTGATGGGCATATGGGTTGATTCCATGTCTTTGATATTGTGAATACTGGTGCAATGAACATATACATGGATATATCTTTGTAATAGAATGATATATATTCCTTTGGGTGTATACTCAGTAATAGGATTGCTGGGCCAAATGGTATTTTTGGTTCAGGTTCTTTGAGGAGTCACCACAGTCTTCCACAATGGTTGAACTAATTTACATTCACACCAACAGGGTAAAAGCATTCCTATTTCTCCGTAGCCTTGCCAGAATATGCTGTTTCCTGACTTTTTAGTAATTGCCATTCTGACTGATGTGAGAGGGTATCTCATTGTGGTTTTAATTTGCATTTCTCTAATGATCAGTGATATTGAGATTTTTTTCATATGTGTGTTGTCTGCATAAATGTCTTCTTTTGAGAAGTGTCTGTTCATGTCTTTTGCCTACTTGGGGTTGTTTGTTTTATTCTTGCAAATTTTTTTAAGTTCCTTGTAAATTCTGGATATTAGACCTTTGTCAGATAGATAGATTGCAAAAAATTTCTCCCATCTGTAGGCTGTCTGTTCACTCTGATGATACTTTCTTTTGCTGTGCAGAAGCTCTTTAGTTTAATTAGATCCCATTTGTCAATTTTTGCTTTTGTTGCAATTGCGTTTGCCATTGTAGTCATGAAATCTTTGCTCATACCTATATCCTGAATGGTATTGCCTAGATTTTCTTCTAGGGTTTTTAAAATTTGGGGTTTTAGGTCTAATTTACCTTGAGTTACATTTTGTAAAAAGTGTAAGGAAGGTATCTAGTTTCTATTTTCTGCATATGGCTAGCCAGTTCTCCTAGCACCATTTACTAAATAGGGAATCCTTTCCCCACTGTTTGTTTTTGTCAGGTTTGTCAAAGATAAGATAATTAAGGTTGAATGAGGTCATGATCCTAATCCAATAGGACTGGTGCCTTTATAAGAAGAGGAAACAGATGGGCATGTTCGAATGTAATAGAAGGTGGCCTTATGCAAACCAGATAGAGAGCCTCCACCAGAAGCTGAATTGGAAAGAACCTGGATCTTAAACTTCTAATCTTCAGTACCTTGAGAAAATGAATTTTTATTGTTTAAGCCATGTATTCTGAGATATTTTGTAATGGCAGCCCAAACAGACAAATGTAACAGACACCTAAGGAAATGCAGCTTTCTATCTTTCAATATGGAAAAACATTTATAATTCTGGCAGATAGAGGTGATGAATTTGTCTGTAATAAACAGGCCTTTTTAATAATTGAAGTAAATGGATTCAACTAAGAATTTCTGTCTGTCATTGCATCATTTAAGAGCTGTATAGATGCAAACTAGCCTCTTCCTTTTTATTTTTTTAATGGAATCTCACTCTATCACCCAGACTGGATTGCAGTGGTGTGATCTTGGCTCACTGCAACCTCCACGTCCTGGGTTCAAGCGATTCTTCTGTCTCAGCCTCCCAAGTAGCTGGGACTACAGGCACGTGCCACCATGTCTGGTTAATTTTTGTATTTTTTTTAAAAGTAGAGATGCGGTTTCACCATTTTGGCCAGGCTAGTCTCTAACTCCTGCCCTCAAGATCTGCCCACCACGGCCTCCCAAAGTGCTGGGATTACAGGAGTCAGCCACTACACCCAGTCGCTTCTTCCTTTCTTTTTGAGCACAAGGCTGTGACTACATTTCTGAGTCTATCTGGTAGATAAATATGGTCCATGTGTCTATGTTCTCTCGAGTGAAATATGAATGATACAGATGTGTGCAAGAAGGAATCTCTAGCTAAGGATTTTTTCTGTTCTTTCCTCTAGCTGGAGTGGAGACGACCAGAGTGATGACCACTGTGACTCCATGAAGCAAGCCTTCCACTAGCCTGAAACATTGGATTTTAAGCCATTTGTGGGCACCCATTAGATACTGTTATTCAAATTCTGGTCCACAGATATTACTGGTCCTGGGTGAAATGATGATTTTATGATACTTGAAAAGTTACTTATCACCTACAGTTGAGCTACTTAAAGTTACATGGCAAATTATCCATAATTGCTGTGAAAAGTTAATGTTTACTTACAGGGTCTGAAGTTATCATATAGGCAAAGTAGTCATTTCTAAGTACACAATTTATATGAAGTACCATAAATGTCATTCAGTCTATAATATACTTACATGTGTGTTAATATGAAATAATATATTTATCAAAAAATTTATCATAAACTCTTTTTTTCCACAAATCTTTGAGTAAATTGACCCAGATATACCATAAGGACCCTGGCCTTATGCATCTGTAATGTCTATTTACTTGCAGTCCCAATATATGTAATGCTCTTTCAAATTTTACACTTTGTTTTCTTATCTGAAACATATTATTCTTCTTTAACAGTAAACGCCTACTTATTCTTCAAGGCTCAAATTATCATCTCCTTTGTTGAGTCTTCCTTAACTAAACTCCTGTTTCCACCTAAACATAATCGGTGTCTTCAACCTCTTGGTATATTTCACCCCTCTGTACACACCTCTGCCATGTCATCAGTTGGTAATTAGTCTTTTTTTTAAGTACACTACTCCCCAGGGCAAAGTCTGTCTCACTCATTTTGGAATTTGAAATATGCCAAAATATTCTAGTATTTATTGGGAGACTTAATATTTTCAAATATATGTAGATATTTTAATCAAAGATATTGGATTTTTCCTCCTCCTCCTTCTCTTCCTCCTTTTCTTCTTTTCCTTATTCTCCTCCTCCATTTTCATTTTATTTAGATAATTTTAATGTCTTTCCATATACTTTTACTTATAATTCTTTTGTTAGATTTACTTCTATGTAACTAATAATTTTTACTGTTTACATAGTAGGTTTTAAGTAATTTTAAATTTCCTAATAACTACTGGGATACAGAAATGCAATTTCTTTTTGTATGAAATCTTATGACTACAGGTTGGCAAAATGTCTTACATATTTTATTGTCTATAGATTATTTTTTTCTATATCATCAACATCATCTTCAAATAATACCAGTTGTTCACTTATTCTTTAATTTTATTAATTTTCTATGTTCTATCACTAATGTTACTCACGTGTTCTACCAAATCCAACATCTACTGATATTATTTTTCAATTTTTAAAATGCATCTGATAATCTTGCTAGTCACAGTTTTTGTTCTTTAAAATTCCATCTGTCCCCTTCTGTCCCAATCTTTACAATGGTATAAAGTTTTAAAAAACAGATATCTGGTAAACTGAAGAGTCCATATTTGGAGAATTTAAGAATATTTGAATGTATTCCCTACTCAGTCAAAACATATAAAAGATCACTAATCTTCAAAGTGTCAATGTTTGCATCACCTTGACAATAAAAACAAAAAATATTTATTTTAGTAAGGCATCTGGTGTTCCAAAACTGTTTTTAAAAAATGAAATTGTAAAGTAATTTTTCTATGCTAACACATTAATTTAAACTAGAATACTTAACATACTTCAGCTATATTTGAAGAAAAAGTATTGATCTGAGGAGAGTTTTGCATTTCTGAAACTCTCATGTAAGATAGAGTATAAAATGTAATATAGAGTTATCTTGAATAGTTTTCTTATACATACATATTGAGGAACATTCTGTGATTAGCCACACATTTCCAAAAATGGGTTTCCTTTCTCTTTTCATGTTCTATAGTAAAATGTTTAAATAATAGAATTATCTACAGGTATATAGAGAATTTTGGTATTAGTCAGAGTTCTTCAGAGAAACAAAACCAATAGAATATGATTTGTTATAAGGACTTGGCTCACAAAACACTGGAGGCTAGGAAGTACCATGATCTGTTGTCTGCAAGCTGGAGACCCAGGACAGTGGCTGATGTAATTCTGAGAACCAGGGGGCTAATAGTATAAGTTTTAGTAGAGAGTATGAGAAGACTGATGTCTGAGCTCAAGCATTCGGGCAGAGAGTGAATTCCCTATTCCTATGTCTTTTTGTCCTACTTGGGCCTTCAAAGGATTGAGTGTGGCCTGCCGACATTGGGACAGGCAATCTGCTTTAATTAGACCACAGAATCGAATGCTAATCTTAGCCAGAAACACTATTGTAGACACACCAGAAATAATGTTTAATCTGGGTACCGTATGTCCCAGTCAAGTTGACACAAAATTAGCCATCAGTATTTTGCATTCTACTCAGTGTGCAGTAGAGTCACGCAAACAGTATTCTTGGGGAACTGTGTGTTAATAGGCATTGCTCCTGATCTTAGCACAATTATCGGTAAGAATCCTGGGAGACAGAATAAGACATTGTAACACCTCCTTTCAAAGGTGGGTAATAAATTGATTGCAAGAGTCTATTTTTCACCAACTATGTTAGCTTGGTAAAAATAAAGCTGTGCCAGAATGAATAATTTAAACTACATAGTTCTCATTGATAAGTCTATATTTTTGCAAACATTCTCCATAAACATAACTAAAACTAAACTGAAAGTTGGAAAGTCTGAAGAAATGGAAACTAAATACACTTCCAATATGTGATTTGTATTTTAAAATCATAATATCTAATATTTATTAAATGTTTATTTTATCACTGTGCTTAGCAATTAATGTGTTACTATATTTCATCGATTGCAAGAAGCTTTTATATTTTAATGCCTCAAAATCTGTATTTACCTTACAATAACAGATATCAGAATTCAGTTATTACAGCCTGTGTACCCAGCTGTTATTTTTAATGGCATGACTATATAAATAAATTCCCCCAGTCAACAAATCATCTAAGTACCAGAATTAAACTGATAACATATATTTTTCTGTTACTGATACATAAAATAATTTTAAATTTTACAATATTCTCTCTCATGGTCAATTTGACTCTAGATTAACTTTGTGCTGATAAGTGGAATCTGTACACAACCTGAGGGGTAGCAATCCCAATTGCTAATCATTGTTTAAAGAATATGTCTTAAGTTTTCCAAAGCAAACACTTTGAGTATATTTTGTCTCTGCCTTGATATTTAAATCTTTAAATATCACACTACTATCTGACTTTGATTTCTCATATTTACTTCTATATGTTTAAACTTTAATTCAGTAGGTTAACTCCCTTAAGTAAGTTTTGTGTAGCATAGGTTGCAAAAAGATAAAAAAAAATTGGAGACAGAAGTTTCCAATAATAATAATAAGTGTCATAGTAATAGACCTTGAAAAGACATCAATATCATATGTTGCTGAAAGAGCCAGATAATTGTTTTAACATGCAAATTTTAAATAAGGAAGCAAACTATTCTAAGAAGGTAGTGTCAGTAAACAATGCTGAGAAAAAAGGCATTTGCGATCATTGACTTTTATTAATATTGCAAAAATTATCACTTTTGCCACTTAGGATAAAAAACTGGATTAAACAGACACTACACACGTGTGTATGCATGTACTATAGGACTTTTGATAGACAGGTGAGGATTCCTTTAGAAACAAAACAATATGTAGATAATAGGAAGGAATGGCTTTCTTCCAACATTTACTCAGTTGTGATTCTTGAACATCCATTCTAAGAATGTCAGTGTTCATATTAAATAACAAAAAATTATAAGAATGATTTGAGCCAATACAGTGAAATCATGAACACATTAACTTTCACAAAGTAAGTATTCAATAATTATTGTTTTCATAAATGTCTGAAACAGTAGAAGAGCTGTAACACTAACCTTGAAAAGAAGGAAAGTATTTGACAACAATCTAATTTAATATATAAAATCTGGGAGTAGCAGCAGCATCTTGAAATACGTCAGGGTAATAAAACAAAAGAAAGTAGGATTAGAAATTAGAATAGCAAAATAGACAAGGTGGGAATAATCATTAATATGGCCAAGATAACAGAAATTTTCTAAGTAAAACAGAATTTACAAAGGCAAAGAAACCTTGGAAAGCTCTATGTGAAACTAATGTGCCGATTATTCCATAGAAAATATCAAACTGTTAATCAGACAAGAAATCAATCTTTCTTCACATTGAGTTGTTATAAAATAAATTAATAATTATCCATGTATTAAGCACCAGCTGTTAGGTTTATAATCCATATAAAAAGGTGAACAGTCTTCAGACAAAACGAATTCAGTTTATCAATGCAAAATAATAATGTGACACATTTCCAAATTTTAAAAACAAAAAATAATGGCACAATAGGATATGCAAATATTGCTGTGGAACTAAAAAATAATGCTTAGATTTACAAAAGAGAAAAGTCCCAGGGCTCTATTTGCTTTACTGATTTTCTAGAGTTACTATTAATCTTGAAATAAAAACAACTGTGGTTATTTTTAACATGATACTTTTTGTTTCAAAACTACACTTGAAGCAATTTTAGCTACTATCTTAACGACTTCCATTATATTAAAAGGCAATATTAAATACAATTTACTAAAGATGAAATCAGATCAATTTTTTTTAAACAAAATAAATAACTATAAAGTATTCTGAAAACTGACTCTACTTCTTGGTTTAATGTTATATTCTTCTGACTTTTTATTGTTAATTGTAGAAAATAACTTTAGCATCTGTTATTTATGTATACATTTAAAACACAATTGCATCTCATACATCTTACAGAAGATTAATCTGAAATTCAGATTTAAAAAACACACATTTGTCCTTTAGCAAAAACAAATATTAGCTTTCTCCATAAAACAAATAGATTGAAAGCAGAAATACCAAAAAAATTAAATTAAGTGCATTGTAAAAATATTATAGATATGAGAAAGTGCAATATTAAAGGAGGTAGTCAAACTCAAGGTGGCTCGTCATGTTTATTTTATTAATCTAAAAAATCATGTAAGATACAAGAAAGATCAACATTATGTAATAACTGATTCAAAAATGCAATTCTCCAGAGTTAATAGACTACATGATCCATATGAAAAATAAAACATGAAAACATTTATAAAATTAACTATGTAAAAGCAATGAGAAAGCGATAGAACGTTTGTGGTTCTGTGATCAGCTAAGAAGTAAAGACTTTTTGAACTATAGTCTTAAGGTATTTTACAAATGTAAAAACTTCTCTGAAAATGATAGCAAGACAGACACACACATTTAGATATATATTGTTTCTGAAACCAGACATTGTTGCCTTTTTAAAAAATTAATTTTCTGTTACATTGGGGAAAAGACGCTATCAGCAATTACAAATAGAAAAGAAAAGTATTACAGAACAGGTATTTTAATGTTATTATTTCCTTGACAAAAAAGGCAAGATATTATTCAATATTAAATTCAGAAGAAAGAAATAAGTTTAGAAATATTCAAGTGTCATAACTTGTTTAAATTTCCATCAACACAGTGCACAAATATTCCTCAGGTACTTAGACTCATTTACCAAATGACTTGGACAATGTTTACAAGACCTCATAGCAATCCTGAATAAAATTAGCTTTTTCAACATTAAAAAATATTAGGCTCATGCAATCAAAAAGTTTGAGAATTAAGAATATATTCTGCAATTTTTTATAGCTCTCATCTCAAGTGATAAAAATTTTCAAGATCTCTGTAGTTTTTAGATAATCATCAGGTTAGTTGAAAGTAAAAGAGTACTCTGTTAATTTGTATTTGATGAGTGATTTGAAATTCTAAAAGCCCTTGCCCTTCATGGAAAATACTGAAGAAACCTAAAGTAAAAAGTTTCTGTACAAAGTTATTACACAGTAAATGCTCTCACAGACACCATATTAAAGGAACAAAGGCCGAGAATGTCACCTGGTCTAGGAAGAATGTTTTTGTTAGATTGTGCTAGGTTGGTTGAGTTGTCAGAATAAGATAAATGAAGCTGAGCAGTACCATTAACCTGTGACATTTTTGATAGTGCAAGGCTATGTACTGTGCAAAAAGAAGACTACTATTTCCTTTTCTATCTCTCAATTTATAACAGAAATAAGAAGCTAGATGAAATGTTTTAATGAAAGACAGAAACAATCAGAAGATAGATGAACTGTTTTAATGAAAGAAACAATAAAAAAAGCCTATCTTGAATAGTATACATGCTTTTCCATCACATGCAAAAACACATTCCCAAATCAGAAAACATTAATAAAGTATATCACATAGATTTAGTCAATATTCAACAGAGATAAAGATTGAAATACTCTTTAGGCATTTATGAAGAATAAAATCTTTATTCATACCTTCAAAAAAGGTTAATGTTAAAAGTAAGTGTATTCTTTTTATGACAATAAACACCATTTCATTCTTAAAATCACTATCAAACTTAAAATATAGAAGTAATCATAGCATTTGTTTTAGATTTACTAAGGTTTCACAGAAATTTTAACATGCTTATTAATTATTTTATTTCTGAGCGTCCCACTGACATGGGAAAAGTAAAATAGTTACATCGAAGCTGTGTTTTGGAAGAAAAAACTATCAAGCTAAAATAAAGACTAAATATCAGTTAATGTTCATAATAATAGTAAAAATATCTAATAAAATCATCGATTAGTATCAATATTTACTCATAATGTGAGAGGAAATTCTAATTACCTAATAATGACTTTCTACCTTACATGTTTCAATAAAAAATTTTTTGTAAGCATGAGTTCTTGCTCTGAAATGGAAGGCACATACACACAAAATTTGGTTTTCAAAAAGAATATAACATATTTATTGACTCACAGATACCAATATGTTTTATACATTAATAATTAATAGGAGCCAACAAAAAATACTGAGCCAGTCACCATGCTAAAGAATGACGATATAAGAATGCAGTTAGAGATACAGAATGTGTTTTCAGTGTGCCCAAGATTAGGAAGGAATGTGGAAAAAGGACTATTTTCTACATTAATAATGTGATGCTAAAATTTTAGTGATCAGAAGAAGGTAAGGAAGTTTATATCCTATATTAGAAGGTTATTAAATATGACCTCAGAAATTATTAATTATTCATTCAACAACAATTCAATTGGATGTTTATTATATGCCAGGCACTGTTCTAATTATATTTAAAGGGAGATGGAAAGATGGTAGATAGATAGACAGATAGGTAGGTAGGCAGGTAGATCAATAAATAGAGATGGATATTTCTCCCATATATTTAAGAAAATATTACCAACAATGTTACAATATATATGTATATGTGTATATATCAGTTTTTTCAGTTTCTCTGCCATTTACATTCTTTTTTTTTTTTCTGAGTGTCACTCTTTTTGCC
The DNA here is from genome assembly GCF_049354715.1 of Callithrix jacchus. Lineage (NCBI taxonomy): Eukaryota > Metazoa > Chordata > Mammalia > Primates > Cebidae > Callithrix > Callithrix jacchus. The sequence continues at coordinate 99,904,393 of NC_133504.1, read as the reverse complement.
CAGGCTGGAGTGCGATGGCAGGATCTCAGCTCACCACAACTTCCACCTCCCAGGTTCAAGCAATTCTCCTGCCTCAGCCTCCAGAGTAGCTGGGATTACAAGCATATACTCCCATGCCCAGTTATTTTTGTACTTTTAGTAGAGTTGGAGTTTTTCCATGTTGGTCAAGCTGGTCTCGAACTCCCAGCCTCAGGTGATCCACCCACCTCAGCCTACCAAAGTGCTGGGATTACAAGGGTGAGCCACCACGCCTGGCTCATTTATATTCTTATAATTATATAATAATCTAATTGATCTAAAACTTATAAAAGGACATACTACTGGATGGCTGTCTTTGATGCAGCTAAGTGTTGAATACAAAACTTTAATGTTGTATTAATTTTTTCTTTTTGTTGACTTAATTAAATATACAAATTAAGAATATGGAATATTGTTTGCTATAAACAAGCTCCCAAAAGAAAATTAAAGATTTTAAAAGATATTGACAAAATTATTTCCATTTTCTATCAGGCTATTTAAATTATTATGGAGAATTTATTTGGTGCTGCTCTCATGTTTGATAAAATAAACTCTATACATGCATTTTAGGCATTAATAACTTTCTCATTGAACAACCACATGTTTAGTCACATAGCAGTTTCCTGAAGCATATTATTGTAATTTCCACCTAAGTAGTTTAAGTATAGCATTTTTTGAAACAGATTTTGGTACTGGTATGGCAAGTTTATCCTGAACCACATGTACTTATTTGTGCATCACAGCACATTTGTTCTCTTTATATATAAGTAATCTTCAAAAATACAACCATTTAACTCTTTAGTTCTGTAAGTTACTCTAAAGGGCTTATGCAGCAACATTAAATACACAGTTGTGAGGTTATATATCCAGACATATTTATTGTTAATATTAAATTAACTTTGAATGAAGTTTCTTCTTTGTTTAAAGAACTCTTTCAGTTTTTTTCTATAAGCATACATATCTAGCAGTGATTGAAGTTGTATTAATGTGTCTTTACAAAATGGGAATTTATATTAAGAGTGTGATATTATAAGATAATTTGAGATAACTTTATTATAAAGCTAATTTTGATAAAATTCACCTTATTTTTGGACATACTTACTTTTCCAACAATATCTCCAGCCTACAAACTGGGTGTGACAAACTGGTAATCACCAGGAAATAAGATATAGTAAATTTAGCTCAAACAAAGTAGATGAATGTCTTTTAAATGTGGTTTTCAATCTTTGTAATCTCAAAGATTTTAAATTCTGAAAGTCTAGACTTGAACTGATATGGCAAAGTTCACCTGCCACCTGTCCAGTGACTCAAGAGAATAAAATTTAAAGAGGATGTGATGCTTATTTGTTGTAACATTTGATCTTTTGAAAAACCTATGAAATACAAATATAGCTTTAGTAAAATATTTCCTTTTAAAATGGGCATGTTTATACATTATTTAAGAGAAGTACCTGAGTGACATATTTGTTTTGACAATAAAATGAAAAAAATGTTTGTAAAGCATCTCAAACACATACAGCATCACGTTACATTAGTTTCTTTCCCTTTCAAAGAAAACAAAATACAAATTGTCACAAGAACTCTAGGAGAAAATAAGCCTTCTGTCTCTCACATGTCATGCTTCGGACAAATGAATTACCTTTTGTTAGACCCAAGCCAAACAAATAAGCACCTAAAAAGAAACAGATGAACACTCCACAAATGGATCATATTTTGTGACAAACTGTCTGGATGTTGTGCTGGAGAAATGTTTTATTATTTGATCAATGACTTGACGTGTCCTACCTTTTAATACCAAAAGGAGAGACTCAGAAGACAAGCAAACATCGCATAGCTCTAACCGCTCATGAGAACTTCTGGGGGAAATTTGACATTTAAGAGTTTGGAAACCCGAAACATAACATGATCTATTTTTCAATTAGGCAGATCTTACTTGGGAAGAGTGCAATGATGTTCAATATTCTTTCATTTTAAGAATAACCAAAGTAATTTACCAGAGCATAATTAACAGACCAGTAACATATCCTTTAGCATTCTGGTGTTCTAAAGCCTCCTTAATTTAAACTTTTGGTCAAGATAGGTAAAGTTACCTTGCTTCCCTCTTCTCAGACACAGATTTGAGAGATATTGAAGCTTTTTGTCAGAGACAACTAGATTTTGGATGCTGTCATTTTTTCCCTCACAATGTCATGCTCAGAATTGGATAAAGTGCATAAGCAAATTGCATGGCTGAGCAGTACTTGGAAAGCTAAAGGAAGCTGTAATGGGCTTTCTCTCATATTCTTAAGTTACAATTATGAAATTTCTCTGATAACTTTAAACACTAGCCTAAATCAAATATTATTTAGAGTATAACTTGGATGCTATAAATAAACGGTTGCCTTTTTTAAGTAATCCAGAGGGATGTAAAACACAGATGGAGAACTGAGCATGCTGATTGTTTTTTATAGCTATGGTTTAAAAAAAAATCCCCACTCATAAGGCAAAAAGCCTCTGCTACATGGCAGCTGCTGACTAGGGTGAGCAGAAAGTATCTTGCTGAAAAAAAAGACAAATCAGCAGTACAGCAATGTGACTAGCTAAGCTCTATGGTCTTCCTCAGATAAAGGACTTGAAGCCGGAGTTTTAAAGATAGAGTCCATAAAACAATATCTATAAGGCTTTTTATTTTGCCATTGATATTCTAAGAAGCTGCAGTTATCAGAGTTTCAAATAATCTAGAATTTTAGACTTTACTAGCTGTATTTTAACCTTTGCCATGTGGCATATGAATGTGGCTTGTTTATTGAATTTTATGACACAATTAATAGGCATTGTCAGATTCTCATTTATGATCATGGAGAGTTGGCAACCCTTTGTTGCTTTCATTCCAGACGCTGAGAAATTAGCCAGATGGTACCACCAAGCTGCAATGTGGAAGACATCCTTTTCGGGACTCTTTCAAATCCTTTCTGGCCAACTTCATGGCTTCTATAGTAGTTAAATCAGTTAGTTTTACTTAATTTGTTCTAACTACATAGATTGTTTCTAGATTCCCTCTAAAACTTCACTGAGATAACAATTAATACTGTAAATAGTTTCTTTTTCTCACCTATATTTAACTTAGTGAAAAGACAACACAGTATACTACAAAGTTATCTCTATTATGCATAAATTCCAGTCCAAACTCTGACACAAACACACTCCTTGAGCCCAGGGATCACTCTCTCTCAGTTGCTTCATGTTCATGAAGAAATATTGGGCTCAATGATCTGATTATTTCGAACTAGAGAAGCCCATGGGCTGTGAGTCTTCCCATGTATTATCTATCACAATCTCTATAGTGGTTGAACTGGACCCTAATTTGGCTTTCAAAAATAAAATATGTGGTTTTGAAGATCTGTGAGAGTCCTTGAAGTTCTAGGACAAATAGCAATTTTTAGTTTTGCTTAGGAACAGATCTTATTTGCACACAGTACAAGGCTATATGCAGGAAAGTAGGATTTATTATGAGAAAATCTAGCCCTGTACCCACCATTTGTACCTCAATGCAGTTTCATGCTATCTTCTTGTTATCAGTCTTATTAAGCTTGCAAAGGGGCCACTTAATTTTTTTCTTTTTTAGTATATCTTCTTTCATCTCATGAAGGAAATCAATAATGTAATATATCCTATTACTTTGAAAAATTAGTCTTTTATACAAAATGTGAATTATACATTGTTGTTGACTGAACATAGATCTATAATGAAAACCAGGAACATAAAGAACTATGGGAAATTCCCATATGAATCAATACATATAATTTACATCAGCATTTCCTAACTCTCCACTCTAAGCACTCACAGATTCCAAAAGCTTTGATGCTTTATGTGAACCAATATATGCATATACTATTTATTAATAAAGTATACTGATTTATATTCTGTAAATTAACAGAAAATGTTATTCAAATGCTTATTAAGTGATATAAGTTATAGTGCAAGTTATAATAATTTCAAAATCATTTGTTGATTTTTAGAAACATTTGGTGTAATCTTTCGTGTAGTAATCTTTAGTGATGTAGCTATCACTAAGTAATGCCTCGTCTAGCCTATGATTTGGCATAGAGAAATGCACCAGAATTTTCTAACATTAAATTTCTACTATTAAATTGGCAGCTATTAGGTGCCATTAGGACAGTCATTATGTGTCTCAATAAGTAGAGAATTTCTCTTCAGATCAATAACATTGTTCATAGTGCTGACTCTTCCTTCAGCTTCAACTAAATAAATAGCAATGGCATTTAAATATTTTCTAGTCCAAGTCTGAGTTCCTTATATATTCAATTTTTCTATCACCCACTAAAACATAACAATAATAAATCTGAATCTCACATTTAATTGGCTTAAATGAATCATTTTGGTCAGATGAGAAGTGGCATAAACACTTGTTGGAAGCATGGGCTTGTTGCCAGGCTGCTTGAGTTAAAGTTCTGGCTCTGCCATTTAAGTTATAAATAAACACCTAATGCTTCAGTTTCCTTTCCTGTTGAATGAGCAAGACTCAAATGTCTTAGAATTGTGTCTGATCCTGGATTTACTGTTAATATTAATGCTATTAATGCCTGTGACTAGCTTTTATGTAGTGAATTAAATAGAGATGATATTTAACTGAGAAGGCTGAAAGCAAGAATTTGCACTCCTAGCACTTCCTGGCCTGATATTACTACTGCAGGCTCCCTCCATCCTCTGCTTCCTCCTCCTTTGCTGGAATCCCCACCCTGCTGGGAGATTCAGTAGTCCCTGGTCTTTGCCTAAGGCTGTCCTGTTATCCCCTATCTGACAGTTTGCTCCATTCTCCACCTGCTTTCTCTGAGTCACGGTCCCAAAGAGTCTACAGTCTACTCAAGCACAATTTGAGGATGGTCAGGAAAAGACAAAGCAGTGATGGGTGGCCACAACCCCATGGGGGCAAAATGACACTAAGTATTTGTCTCCTAAGATACTAGCATTGTCTGTAGGAATACCACCTTTCCTTTTCATATTTAAGTCTGAGAAACAGGTGTGAATCAGACAGTGGAAAGCTATAGTGGGCCATTTGGTAGACCAGCAGGCTGGCAGGGGCCAGTGTGGCTGTAATTGGTGTTTGTTCACTCTGAGGTCCCTGGAGCCTGGGACATAGGTTGGATATGGAACAGGCAAGAACCTTGGTCATTACTAGGAGGGAGATCCCATGTTGTTACCTAAGAACTAATCTGAGAGTTTGGTCAGCAATGGCATTGACCGCTTACAATAGCGTAGAAAAAAAGTAGGGTCCTAAAGTCTTCCCACTTAAGATAGGCACATACCCCTTAGTTGCTGGGGAGGTCTGAAGTAGTCCTAGGGGAAGGCTGGGGCAGCTGGATGGCAAAGGCCCTTGAGTAAAGTGAGCTTGAGACAATGGCACTTTTCAACAGATATAGACATATTTCAGCAACAGGTAAAGCCATCCCAATGTGTGGTGACTGAACATCAGCCCTATCTAGAAGCATGCGCTTTCCACTGCTCTCCCATCCCTCAGTCATGGGTTAGTAATCTGCTGCAATATGCAAACCTCAAAGAATTGTAATGCTGGTATCTACCTGTCTTTACAATAGCTTGTAAATAGAAGGTGCTCAATAGGTATTTGCTGAAGAAGTGAATTAATAAATGTACCTCTAGAAAGAAATCTTTTCCTGTCTTAACTTCCTGAAAGGTTTGGACCACTAACTTACAATCAGGGTTTGTGTTAACTTGAATCGATCTTATGCTTGAGGTGTGCTGAACACTCTCTTAGCAACAACGAAATTTATTACTACTAAATGAACATAGGCTTTGAAGTCAGATACATCATAAATCAAGTTCCAGTTTTGTTCTTACCATTTTTAGTGATCATGGATACATAATTTCTGTTTTCTGAGGTTATGAGACAATGGAACTCATTTTCTTATAATTAAAGGTAATAATGTCTTCCTTATAAGGTTGTTGAGAGATCAAAGAAATGTATACAAACTTGTGAAACTCATAACTAGAAATAAAAAATAAGTAGTCCTTGTTATTGTTGTTGAATTATTATAGGTGATGTTATTAATACAATGCATTATATTGTCCACATCTCCTTGTCTGGGAAAGACGTCTTAATACTCAAGTCAAGCTCCCATTACTTTAATTAACTAAATTCTGGTTTTCCTTTCCATCTTACACATCCAGATTATAAACTTGCTGCATACATAGAATCAAAACCTAATTGTCTAATGATAATTCAGAACATGGTACTTGACATCTTTTTTCCCTAAAAGCTAGATAGATGTAATTAAATACCTCCTCACTAATTTTCAGAAAATGCTTTGAGAAAAGAATAGGAGCAGGAAAAACATGGTTTCTGATATATATCCTGCTGATCTGTCAGGCATTCTGACCATTCTTCTTACTACAGAGCAATAACATTTATTATCTTACTTATGTGTAGTATTTTTCTAGAAGTCAAATAATTATTTCAACCTGTAGACCTGGGGACCCAGAGGCCAGGTTAAAGGCTTCAGGAAAAAATTATTTTGTTTCTATAATTATATTAACATTTAATGGGAAAACAAGGTATTTTTTAACACTCTGCTTTCTGAAACATTTCTTTCTTTTTATCTCTGTTATTGGCTTTAATTTAAAATGGTCTTAACTATCACAGGCTATATTTAGGGCAAAAAAAATAGTTTTAAAGGTTTTTTATTTTAACTTATTTTATTGAGGGCCTTAGAGTTATGTAAAAGAGGCATGTTATCAAAGTTGGAAAATTAGTCTCCAGGCAGTACAAGCTGAAAGTTGCAGAGGGATTCACTGGGCTTTGCCTGCAGATGAGGATGGTCCACCAATAGAGAGTGAAAAGGCATAAAAGATGTTTCAGTACATAGTTTGGAACAGACATTTGGACCACTGTCTTAAGATAGGAACTTAACCAAGGTAATCATTTGAAATAAAAAATGGTAGTAACAGACCAGTTCAATTGTATCTCAATTTGTGTGTTACTCCTAGAGCAGCGATCACCAATCTTCTTGGCACCAAGGACTGGTTTCATGGAAGACAATTTTTCCATAGACCAGGGGGCATGAGATAGCTTCAGGATGATTCAACCACATTACATTTATTGTCCACTTATTTTCTATTTTTATTACATTGTAATAGATAATAAAATAATATTGTAAATATTATTTTGTACCATAATATAGAATCAGTGGGAGCACTGAGCTTATTTTCCCACAACTAGACCATCCCATGCTGGAGTGATGGGAGACCGTGACACAACATAAGGTATTAGGTTCTCATAAGGAGCATGCAACCCAGATACCTCTCATGTGTAGTCCACAAATAGGGTCCATGCTCCTACAAGAATCTAAGGCAACCACTGATCTGACAGGAGGCAGAAATCAGTAATACAAGCAACGAGTAGTGGCTGTAAGTACAGATGAAGCTTTGTTCACTTGCCTGCCACATACCCCCTGCCATGCATCCTGGCTCCTAAGAGGGAGACTGATACCAGGCCATGGCCAGGGGTTGGGAATCTATATCCTAAAGGACCAAAGAGATGTCAACAAAGGAGTCTAACTTTGTAAAATATTTGAAGAGATTTATTCTGAGCCAAATATGAGTGAACATGGACCTGTGACCCAGGTGGTCAGGGTGCAGCTTGGTTTTATACATTTTAGGGAGGCATGAGACATCAATCAACTACATTTAAGAAATACATTGGTTTGGTCCAGAAAGGCAGGACAACGTGAAGCAGGAGCTTTCTGGATATAGATAAATTTAAACATTCTCTGGTTGACAGTTTGTTGAGTTTGTCTAAATACCTGGGATCAAGAGAAAAGAAATGTTCAGGCTGAGATAAAAGATTATGGAGACCAAGGACTTTTGAAGTCTCATAGTGGCTGCTCTTAGAGACAACAAATGACTGTTGAGACAACAAATAGGAATGTTTCCTATTCAGTCCTCTAAAAGGTGCTAGAATCTCAGTTAATCTCTACAGGATTGGGAGGGCCTGGAAGAATAAGATCTACCTATGTTAAAAGAGATTCTTTACAGATGCATATTTCTCCCACAAAAGATGACTTTGCAGGGCCATTTCAAAATATGGCAAAGAAACATGTTTTAAGGTAAAATATTTTTATTTTCTTATTTGTCACATAACGTCATGCCACAGTCAAACTGGAAAGTAAGTCACTATATATAGGATTAAATAAAACCCATCTGATGAGAATTTACGGTTTGTAGGTCATGACTCCCTGGGTCCCTTAGATAGGAATTTGGCCAAGATTTAAAAAAAAAAAGTCAGAACTTAGTCCTCAGTGAGTAAAGTAAACCATTCTTGTTTAATATATGCATAAGACTACACAACAGGCACAAGATATTCCCATCACTTTTTCCTAAAAATGCAAGTAGAGTTACAGAGCCCTTAAAATCATTTCAATTTTTATACCCTGCATATCAGTAACTTTCACTTTCTGGACTATGTGTATTAGACCAATATTCTTGTTAGACCAGTATCATTTCCCTATAAAAAGCAGACATTATTGTTTGTATCTCTTTATTTGAAAAAAAAACTAAATCTAAAAATATGAAGAGAATTTATAATTTAAAAAGATTATAACAAATGCTCAGCATCAGAGTATCAACAAGTTAAATAGCTATTGTAAAAATCAATTTGTCTAATTTTAAATGCCCACATGATAAGCAAGGAAAAATCTAAAATCAACACCCTATCATCAAAATTGAAAGAGCTAGAAGAGCAAGATCAAAAAAACTTAAAATCTAGCGGAAGACAAGAAATAACAAAGATCAGAGTAGAACTGAAGGAAACAGAGACACAAAAAACCCTTCAAAAAAATCCATGAATCGAGAAGCTGGTTTTTCAAAAAGATCAACAAAACAGACAGACCACTAGCCAGATTAATAAAAAATAAGAGAGAATAATCAAACAGATGCATTAAAAAAAGATAAAGGGGATATCACCACAGATTCCACAGAAATACAAACCATCATCAGAGATTATTACAAACAACTCTACGCACATAAACTAGTAAACCTGGAAGAAATGGATAAATTCCTGGACATTTGCATCCTCCCAAGCCTAAACCAGGAAGAAGTTGAAACCCTGAATAGACGAATAACAAGGGCAGAAGCTGAGGCAGCAACTAAAAGCCTAACACCCAAAAAAAGCTCAGGCACAGATGGGTTCACAGCCAAATTCTACCAGACACACCAAGAGGAGCTGGTACAAATCCTTCTGAAACTATTCCAAACAATCCAAAAAGAGAATCCTTCCCAAATCATTTTATGAGACCAAGATCATCCTAATACCAAAACCCAGCAGAAATTCAGCAATAAAAGAAAACTTCAGGCCAATATGCATGATAAACATAGATGCAAAAATCTTTAATAAAATCCTGGCAAACTGATTGCAACAGTACATCGAAAAGCTTATCCACCATGATGAAGTAGGCTTCATCCCAGGGATGCAAGGCTGGTTCAACGTAGGCAAGTCTATAAATGTAATTTACCACATAAACAGAACCAAAGACAAAAACCACATGATTATCTCAATTGATGCAGAGAAGGCCTTTGAAAAAATTCAACAGCCCTTTATGCTAAAAACCCTCAATTAACTAGGTATTGATGGAACATATCTAAAAATAATACAAGCTTTATGACAAACCAACAGCCAATGTCATACCGAATGGGCAAAACCTGGAAGCATTCCCTTTGAAATCTGGCACTAGACAAGGATGCCCTCTCTCCCCACTCCTATTCAATATAGTATTGGAAGTTCTAGCCAGAGCAATCAAGCAAGAAAAAGAAATAAATGGTATTCAAATAGGAAAGGAGGCAGTCAAATTGTCTCTATTTGCAGATGACATGATTGTATATTTAGAAGACCCCATCATCTCATCCCAAAATCTCCTGAAACTAATAAGCAACTTCAGCAAAGTCTCAGGATACAAAATCAGTGTGCAGAAATCACAAGAATTCCTACACACCAATAACAGACTTAAAGAGAGCCAAATTAAAAACAAACTGCCATTCACAATTGCTACAAAGAGAATAAAATACCTAGGAATACAACTAACAAGGAATGTAAAGAAACTCTTCAAGAATAACTACAAACTGCAATAAGAGAGGACACAAACAGATGGAGAAACACTCCATGCTCATAGTTAGGAAGAATCAATATTGTGAAAATGGCCATAATGCCCAAAGTAATTAACAGATTCATTGCTATCCCCATCAATCTACCAATGACCTTCTTCACAGAACTGAAAAAAAAACACCTTAAACTTCATATGGAATCAAAGAGAGCCTGCATATCCAAGTCAATTCTAAGCAAAAAGAACAAAGTGGGAGGCATCACACTACCTGACTTCAAACTATACTACAAGGCTACAGTAATCAAAAGAGCATGGTACTGGTACCAAAACAAACATATAGACCAATGAAACAGAACAGAGGCCTCGGAGGCAACACCACACATCTACAACCATCTGATCTTTGACAAACCTGACAAAAAAAAACTGACAAAGACAAGCAATGAGGAAAGGATTCCCTGTTTAATAAATGGTGCTGGGAAAACTTGCTGGCCATGTGCAGAAGGCAGAAACTGGACGCCTTCCTGATACCTTACACTCAAACTAAATCCAGATGGATTAAATACTTAAACATAAGACCTGGCACCATAAAAACCCTAGAAGAAAATCTAGGCAAAACCATTCAGGACATAGGCATAGGCAAGAACTTAATGACCAAAACACCAAAAGAATTGGCAACAAAAGCCTAAATAGACAAATGGGACCTAATCAAATTCCACAGCTTCTGCACAGCAACAGAAATAGTCATTAGAGTGAATCGGCAACCAAGAGAATGGGAAAAAATTTTTGGGATCTACCCATCTGACAAAGGGCTAATATCCAGAATCTATAAAGAACTAAAACAGATTTACAAGAAAAAAACAAAAAATCCTGTTCAAAAGTAGGCAACGGATAGGAACAGACACTTTACAAAAGAAGACATACATGAGGCCAACAAACATATGAAAAAATGCTCATCATCACTGATCATTAGAGAGATGCAAATCAAAACCACATTGAGATACCATCTCACACCAGTTAGAATAGCGATCATTAAAAAGTCTGGAAACAACAGATGCTGGAGAGGATGTGGAGAAATAGGAACACTTTTACACTGCTGGTGGGAGTGTAAATTAGTTCAACCATTGTGGAAGACAGTGTGGCGATTCCTCAAGGCCTTAGAAATAGAAATTCCATTTGACCCAGCAATCCCATTACTGGGTATATATCCAAAGGACTATAAATAGTTCTACTATAAGGACACATGCACACGAATGTTCATTGCAGCACTGTTTACAATAGTAAAGACCTGGAACCAACCCAAATGCCCATTGATGATAGACTGGACAGGGAATATGTGGCACATATACACCATGGAATACTATGCAGCCATCAAAAACAATGAGTCATGTCCTTTGTAGGGACATGGATGAACCTGGAAACAAACATTCTCAGAAACTGACACAAGAGCAGAAAATCAAACACTGCATGTTCTCACTCATAGATGGGTGTTGAACAATGAGAACACATGGACACAGGGAGGGAAGCCTCACACTGTGGTCTTTTGGGGGGGAAAAGGAGAGGAACAGCAGGGGTGGGGAGTTGTGGAGAGTTAGCATGGGGAGAAATGCCAGATATATGTGATGGGGAGGAAGGCAGCAAATCACACTGTACATGTGATTTGTACACACATGTGTACGTATGCAACAATCTTGCATTGTTCTTCACATGTACCCCAAAACCGAAAACGAAATAGAAAAAAATAAATAAAAATAATAAAAAATCAATTTAAGTGTAAAATAGCTGCAAACTTTAATGAGGAGACTTCAAGATGAATTACTTTATCTAACTTATATTGCTAATTAAGCTCTCTGGAACATGAAAAATTAATTTCATCAAGGTAGAATTTGAATTGAATGTAAGTACCTAAATGATGCAGATAAATGTTTGAAAATAAAAATTTAAACATCAGAATAACATACTTTGATCAAATAAACTTACATGTCAGACTTTGTTAAAAATTCCTTATTTTCCAAGGAACAAAAGTATATTTTCCCCTCTTTTATCACTTTGCAGATAACATGATAAAAGCAAAGAAGATAAGAAATGGGTGACAGGATAGTAAAAGATCGGAAATAGTTAAGTGCAAACTGAATAGGGTTGTATGAACTGAAAAAGAGAAGTCTGAATATGAAAAGTAAATGAAGAAGAAATGAAAAACACATTATTTAAAAGAATTTTCCACACTTTTGAAAACACTGGATATTGCATAACATAAAAATACATTTGAAGTGTCTTCACTGATTCCTAGTAAATTCATAGAAAATTATTCTTGCCATATGAAAATATTCACATATTGTGAATATAGTTATGCTAAAAATATCTTGAGTGAAATTTTGGTAATGCTTATTAATGTAATTGCACTGTCTGACATATAATTAAAACAACTGTACAATCTTAAACAGATCCTCTGATAGTAATACTACTATCACAAATTTGCATAAGCACAAATGAAAGTTTTTATCTAAAGTCCTTGAAACATCACTTATGATAAAAGTTTTATGGGTTTTATAAAAATATTCCTATTTACACATTGTAATGAATAAAGCAAAGCATAGAAAAGACTTTAAAATGCTAGCATGTCCTCTACCATGTCCTAAAAATATACTATATTTTATGGCTATTTTACAACTTTTAGAAGAAAATGAAAACTTGATTAGACTATGGACAATATCAAGCACCTTGTTTTCCTTATATTAATATATTAAACCTGTAAAATCAGTCCTTTTTGTCTCTGAATATTTAATGCTCTCCTCAGGATTTAAAAAATAAAAAGAAACTTGCTAGTATATATTCTTACAAAAAAAAAGTGCTACAACTTGACACCCATAAATTAATTAGATTATGATGTATGATATTTTATAAAATGAACCATGATTTTAAATTTACAGCTTTTACCTAAAAATTATAATTTTCCTACCTCATTCTTAGCACTGTACACTGGGAGATAATCAGAAATAAAGTGAAATCTATACTCTGAAGGATAGTAGCAGGTCATGGGAAAGGTACTATATATACACATTTAAAAAGTAGCAGGAATTCTTCTATCACTAATACCTTAATGAATGATATATACAATAAGTGAAGTTTCATGAGAACATGAAAAGTTTTAAAGACAATAATATTTTCAAAGATAAATTCCATCAGACATACAAAGAGGAATTGGTACTATTCCTTCTGATACCATTCCAAACAATACAAAAAGAGGAAATCCTCCATAACTCATTTTATGAGACCAAAACCTGACAGAGAAACAAGTAAAAAAGAAAATTTTGGGTCAATATCCATGATGAATATAGATGCAAAAATCTTCAATAAAATACTGGCAAATCAAATGCAGCAGCATATCAAAAAGCTTATCCATCACCATCAAGTAGGATGCAAGTCTGATTCAACATATGTCAATCTATAAATGTAATCCATCACATAAACAGAACCAAAAACAAAAACCACATGATTATCTTAATAGATGCAGAGAAAGCCTTTGACAAAATTCAACAGCCCATTATGCTAAAAACTCCCAATAAACTAGGTATCAATGGGAAAGTATCTCAAAATAATAAAAGCTGTTTATGGCAAACCCGCAGCCAATATCATACTGAATGGGCAAAAACTAGAAGCATTCCCTTTGAAAACTGGCACTAGACAAGTATGCCCTCTCTCACCACTCTGATTCAACATAGTATTGAAAGTTCTAGGCAGAGAAATCAGGCAAGGAAAAGAAATAAAGGGTATTCAATTAGAAAAGGAGGAGGTAAAACTGTCTCTAATTGCAGATGACATGACTGTATATTTACAAGACCCCATCATCTCAGCCCAAAATCTCCTGAAACTGATAAGCAACTTCAACAAAGTCTCAGTATACAAAATCAATGTGCAAAAATCACAAGCATTCCTATACACCAATAACAGACAAACAGAAAGCCAAATAAAGAACAAACTGCCATTCACAGTTGCTACAAAGAGAATAAAATACATAGGAATACAACTAACCAGGCACATAAAGGACCTCTTCAAGGAGAACTACAAACCACTGCTCAAGGAAATAAGAGACGATACAAATAGATGGAAAAACATTCTATGCTCATGGTTAGGAAGACTCAATAGCATGAAAATGGCCATATTGCCCAAAGTAATTTATAGATTCAATGCTATCCCCATCAAGCTACCATTGACCTTCACAAAACTGGAAAAAACCACCTTAAACTTCATATGGAGCCAAAAAAAAGATCTTGCATAGCCAAGACAATCCTACACAAAAAGAACAAATCTGATGATGGAGGCATCATACTGCCTGACTTCAAACTATATTAAAAGGCTACTGTAATCAAAACAGCATGGTACTGATATCAAAACAGACATATAGACCAATAAAACAGAACAGAGGTCTCAGAAGTAATGCCACACATCTACAACCATCTGATATTTGACAAACCTGACAAAAAAACAAGCAATAGAAAAAGGATTCCCTATTTAATAAATGGTGGTGGGAAAACTGGCTAGTCATGTGCAGAAAGGTGAAACTGGATCTGTTCCTTACACCTTATATAAAAATTAACTCCAGATGAACTAAAGATTTAAACATCCTAACACCATAAAAACTCTAGAAGAAAACCTAGGCAATACCATTCAGGACATAGACAGAGGCAAGGACTTCATGACTAAAACACCAAAAGCAATGGCAACAAAAGCCAAAATTAACACATGGGATCTGATTAAACTTAAGCGCTTCTGCAAAGGAAAAGAAACAATCATTAGAGTGAACCGGCAATCAACAGAATGAAAAAAAAATTTTGCAAGATACCAATCTGACAAAGGGCTAAAATCCAGAATCTACAAGACCATAAACAAATATACAAGAAAAAAAAACAACCCTATCAAAAAGTGGGCAAAGGAGATGAACAGACACTTTTCAAAAGAAGACATTTCTGCATCCAACAAATATGAAAAAATTTTCATCATCACTGGTCATTAGATAAATGCAAATCAAAACTACACTGAGATACCATCTCATGCCAGTTAGAATGGCAGTCATTAAAATATCTGCAGACAACAGATGCTGGAAAGGATGTGGAGAAAAAGGAACACTTTTACATTGTTGGTGGTAGTGTAAATTAGTTCAACCACTGTGGAAGATAGTGTGGCAATTCCTCAAGGACCTAGAAATAGAAATTCCATTTGACCCAGCAATCCCATTATTGGGTATATATCCAAAGGATTATAAATCATTCTACTATAAGGACACATGCACATGAATGTTCATTGCAGCACTGTTTACAATAGCAAAGACCTGGAATCAACCCAAATGCCCAACGATGATAGACTGGACAGGGATATGTGGCACATTACACCATGGAATACTATGCAGCCATTAAAAAGGATATGTTCATGTCCTTTGCAGGGACATAGATGAATCTGGAAGCCATCATTCTCAGTAACCTGACACAAGAACAGAAAATCAAACAGTACATGTTCTCACTCATAAGTGGGTGTTGAACAATGAGAACACATGGACACAGGGAGGGGAACATCACACACTGGGGTCTATTGGGGGGTGGGGCATTAGGGGAGGGATGGCAGGGGGTGGGAGACTGGGGAGGGATAACATTAGGAGAAATACCTAATGTAGGTCATGGATGGATGGAGGCAGCAAACCACCATGGTATATGTATACCTATGTAACAATCCTGCAAGACCTGCACTTGTACCCCAGAACTTCAAGTATAATATTAAAAAAAAGAAAGAAAAAAAATGTGAAATGTGGCACACATACACCATGGAATACTATGGGGTCATAAAAAATTATGAGTTGATGTCATTTGCAGGGACATGATGAAAGCTTGAAACCATCATTCTCAGTAAACTAACACAGGAACAGAAAACCAAACACTTCATGTTCTCACTCATAAGTGGGAGTTGAACAATAATAACACATGGACACAGGGAGGGGAACACCAGGGCCTGTCCTGTCAGGGGATAGGGGAGGGATAGCATTAGGAGAAATATCTAATGTAGATGACAATTTGATGGATTCAGCAAACCATATGGCATGTATATTCCTACATAACCAACTTGCATGTTCTACACATGTATCCCAGAACTTAAAGTATAATTTTTTTAAAATCTCAAAAATTAAAAAAAAAGAGCTGGAAGAATTATTTATTTCTTATATCTGTTTTAATAGCATATCCATGAATAATCTTGCTGTACTATTACAAGCTAGTTTTTCTTAAATTTGGTAATTATACAATTCTTCAAATTAATGTAGCTTTCTAATGTCATAGTTTAACAAAATAAGTAAATATATACAAATATAGATACTATTAAGACAGGTAGTGACACAAAGCTAGAACATAATTTAGGAAACACCTTTTGTTTTAAATTATTAAGTAATACTGTTATTTTGTATTTTTAAGATGCTACAGTTGATAGTAATCACAAGAGCTTCATAAATGTGTATCTTAAAACATATTATGAGCTCAGGGATCTGTAATAGTGGTCACAGCAACCACGTAATATTAACACAAATCTTTAGGACTATCCATAGAAACACAAACAAGAAGGGTCTCTGCCTGAAGCCGTATGATTAGAGGCCTTGAATTTCTCAAATCTACAAAGATAAATGTGTTAAAGAACACATGGGTATCTCAGTAACTTGGGATCCAGGGTATTGCCACATCCTGACTCACAACATTACACAAATTAACTTGTGACTAACACCATTTGCCCAAGGTAAAACATTCACATTTCTTTCCCTCTATCTTCAAAATAAAAGGTGATTCCATTCAAATTCCAGAAAGGATTGTGGCATGTACGCTGACAACATTGAACAAAGATGTGCTTCAGAGTTTGGGAAGGATTTGAGTAGTGTAATTACTTAAGTAAGAGAAAAGACATATTAATTACCTCTCAAATCTTTTCTCTCCTTTAGGACAAATGCAATAGAGTCTTACATAACAAGGCATTGTTGCTCAGTATCACTACACATTCCCTTTCTTGCTTCTCTTTGTGCACCACAGATCAGAACGGTCTTTACAAGAGTTGCACATCACATGGTGGTTAAGAACATTTTAGAGTATTAACAGCTCATATTACTCCTAAATATAAATATATATGACATAACATGTATGTGGATGAAATTATTTCTTTAGATTGGCAACTAGGCAGACATTAAACACTAGTATTGTGCTTAGTTTTATTTTTCAAAAATATTTAATGAGATTTAATTAAATTTTAAGATTACTAAATGAAAATTCAGCTCCATAGATTCCATTAAATTTGTAAATATTCATTTGCTACAAGTTGTATTTGTCCTGTAATTTTAATAAATAATTTAAATTAGTTTAGAAGGAAACTTTTTTGAAAATATACCTGAAAAATAATTTTAATGAGTTGTTACACATAATTTAAAATTTTGGAAATATATAACCATATTTGGTATCAATTGCAGCCTAGTTTTTAATCACAGTTTAAATTGTTACTATCAAAAGAACAAAATTATGTGAAAGATGTTGATTACAACAATATAATTAGTGATTTGCCAAAATAATAAGAATAAAAATAAATTTAATGGAATAAAAGGTCTAATAGCTTTGAATTATATATATCTTTATTTTATTACTCAGGCAAATACTACTCACCAATCATCACTTCAATAGGCAGAGTAATTAAATTCCATCATCTTTGCTATGATGCCAACTCTAAAATATAAAACTATAGCTTTACATATATTCTTCTTTATTTTGGTGATTATAAAGGAATATCTATTAAGACAGGATGATATAAAATATTTCATTTAGAAGTTTACTAGCTTGATGTATAACTTAAAAATATTTAGATATAAGGAATATAGGCCTCCACTTGTAATCTGCACACAGAAGTGGGCCTGAAGATCCTAGTCTCAGGTGGTAAACTTCTGTAGGGTGCTTCTCCTCATTCTGCCTTGCTCAAGAATCCACCGGTATTGACTCCTCAACTAATAGGTTACTGCAGTGGTTTACCTGCAGATTTTAGGTTTACAACATTGTTTGATATGAACTCAAAGTATTACTCTAGCCAATCCAGTTCAAGTCATTTATTTTTATGGTATTCCATGAGTCTAATTTATGTCTAAAACCTGTCAACTAGATCATTTGTAATGAGAAGTTAATCGAAGACATGATTTAAAAATGAACTAAAATAATGAAAACCTCATCTATGAACACATCTATGAACATCTATTAGTTTTCACTTTGTGTCTGTGTAATTGAGCACAGAGGTACCATGTAAACTGCTGAAAAGTATGTGAGAAACATAGTCGAAATTGCTTCTTCTTCAGAAAATGTGACCTGCACAAAATGATGAGATATTACAAGAAAAACATATGTGATTTTTTAAACTTTTTCCATTCCAATATGGAGAATTCTATGATGATGGATTTTTCTAAAATGTCCAGATTTTATCACTTCCTTCCTCCCATTTCACAGGTATGCTTCCTAACAATTAGTGTCAACATTTCAAGTGATAAAGAAACTGAAGACATCTGTTATAATGTGCTTCTTGTGTTAGAATTAAATATGATATATGCCTGCAATCTTTAAATTTGAAATTTTGTTCTTAAAGAAAAATGTACAATTTCAGCCATTGTCCTCTAGTAGATGAATCATTAGTAACTTTACAACACTAGCTCCAAATATATTAATTAAGTTCAATTGGAAAAAAATTAAAGATAAAGTAGGATAATTTATACTTTTGATAATATGCAGAAAATATTGCATACTTTGGTAAAGAGACAGGCATGGCCTAATAGGCTCCAGGAACGTGTGACATAGGTGGAAGGACCAATGCCTAGAAATAGATCCCTCAACTCTCAGGGCAGAGCAAGTTGTAGAGTGACTATCCCAGCTGTTTTGTTGAAAGAGTCTATACTCTTCAAAAAGCTGGAAGTAGCAAAGGATATCTCAGCAGTAGTCACATTTGCTACATAAAGAGAGATGCAAACAGAGACTAGGGACCAGGCCTGACTAACAGGATATGGACATGAGTTGGACATTCTGTGTTGTAAGGAGTACTGATCTGTATAGAAAACTGCTTTTTCTAAGAAATTACATTTTCTCTGAAGAATTACATACACAAATATATATATGGGGAGAGACATACTAAATTTATAATCTAACATATCAGGGCCTATTGTGGCCAGTGAGAATAATAAAGATATATAGACAAACATTGACAAATAAATGCATATGCTGTAGAAATATAATTTAAAAATATAAATCCCAGAATTCTCTGTCCCTACAATCCTCTTCTACCCCATGCGCCTCTCTCCTACTTATTTGGTTAGGCATCTCATGTTTGTTTGGTGAGAAAACAATTAATTAATACTAGAAAAAATACTGTTTTGATTCCTACAGTAAATATTAATAGGTATAATCCATATAAAGAAAAGTTCTTTGAAGTACTCAATAGCTATTAAGAGTATAAAGTGGCCATGAAAACAAAATGTTTTTGTTGAAATCACTCCTCCAGAAACCAAGATGACCATATCTTTATTTGGGTAAAACTAAAGAGGATTTGTAGAGACTATACCTCAGAAATATAAATCCATTAGCCATTTATATATGTAAAAAAGCAAAATGACTTCAGTGCATATGTGACATTTTAATGGTTATTTGGCTTGGATTGAGGATATTCAGGCTCTAGACTAACTTTTATAAAGCACTGAAGATAGAATTACAGCTTAACTCAAGAGTTTTATCATTTCATTTACAAAAATAGACTTTAGATTCCTACAGGAACTGGAGAGGGATCTATTTCATAAAAAGAAGCAAAGTAGTCTTTTGTAGGATAACTTGCACATGGTAGTGTGTTCTTATACACTCTCACACTTTATGTAAGCTCATGAACCTTGCTGGAAAGCTTGGGAACAAATGGCCTTTTTGTTTTTGAAGTAGTTATTTCATATAAAGCTTTATCTGTGCAATAAGGAGAGAAAAAAACAAGTGCTTTGGCACACCACATAATCTTTGTAGGTTTCAGTACCAGTTCAGTGATATAATAATGACTATTTTGGGCTTCTGAACAGTTTGCCCACGATATTGGACATAGCTCCCTTTTTGTTACATAATAAATAGTCAGTGGCCAAGAAAAAGTTGAGCTGCTAAAGCTTAGCTGACCTAGTGGACACATACTTTAAAATAACCGGAAAAATAAGCTATAGCACACTAGTGTATGTTCTGTGAACTTGGGACACAATACCTATCACTTCAACAACAATTCATCACAATATGGTTCCTTCTGGCCTTTGGTCAGTAGTTTGGAGGTGATCCTCCTAAAAGAAAGAGACATTTGTAGATGAATCTTTATATTATACTGATGGATATGTTAAATTAGGTTTTATGTTGAAGCTACTAAGCAAGTGAACCATTAAGATACCCCTCATGCCTTGATAAGAACTATTGTATGCTTCATCATATACAATTACCAGAACCAGAATAGTGCAACAATCCTATAAGAATTAAAGAAGAAATGTGACACATTGTATTAAAAACTTTAACACAAATATTTTCTAGAATGAATAGGAAAGGATGAATTCTTTCTTGATAACTCTTTCATGAAATACATCTACTAAATAATGGCAATATTTCCAGATCTAGCATTGTTGTTATAATTGTTCAGTTCACATACAAGACAAGTAAAATCTGGTTACAAGATTTACTAAGCACTTAGTCTGGGTAATAAATGGTACAAAGTAGTTTATATGTTTTATCTCATATGATCCCCAGAAAATGGGTTACTGTCATTACAGTTTTATAGAGGAGAAAATGCAGGCTCCAAAAGGTTAAATAAATTGCCATGAGTTGCAACATTAGTAAATTAGAGAACTTAGAGAGAGAAGATTGGTGGAATTTTCAATTAAAATAATTTCCTAGATTAATCAATATATACATTATTTTATTAGCTATATTCTGGCTAGGAAGGTTTGTTCAGATTTGGGGTTCACAATCTTAGTATGAATGAGCACACTTGGCTAAGTTGCTGCTAATAAACAAAAATATGCTTTGGAATAGAAAGATTATTCTCTAAAACTGATATACAAAAAAAGTTTCCATCGAGACACAAATGACTTAAATGCCAAACTATTATTAAATGATGAAAGAAATCTCAGATAAAATGCACTTATAGCTAGTACAAACACTGTAATGATTCCATGGGCAATACAGAATCATCCTTGATAGTTTAGGAAAACGATATATAACAACAGAAAAAGTTCAGTAAAAAGCCAAACAAAACAAACACAAAAATGGGCTTTGAACTAGAGATACCTGGCTTTGCTGTTTTTGAGAGGCATACATTTGGGCAAGTTACTTGACCTTTCTGAGCCCATTATATTATCAATAAAATGAGGATCCCAGGATTTGAACTGCATGATTGTTTTAGGATTAACAGTTGTGTCCTAAGGCCTTTGTGACATGGTCACTCCTCCACAATCCCTATCCATCATATCATTTCCTAAAATAAATTATATCAAAACAATGCTATTCTGTCTGAGGCTGAGAATTTATATGCAAAGAGAAGAACGAGCTAGGATTTCAATAAATTTGTGAACACCAAATTAGAAGACACAGAATACTGGCCTTCAATGTTATCTCTACAAATGGAGATAAGGGTGTAGCTGAAATTCTCCACCCTTCTTATAATCTTAATTCCTAAAAGAAGAATGCTCTCTACAATAAGTGCTTTAAGTGAAAAGAAAAGTCATATTAATAGGGAAGAAAAGACCACGGATACAGAAAAGAAAAATAAAAACTTCTCCACTCTAGACTTATGCTCCATACTTTACTTTTCCCAATCCAATGCTACTTTTCCTAGGCCTGATCTATGAAGAACAAGTATTAGTTGTCTCCACAGAGCTTTGGCAAGCATTGCCAAGAATGGTGGATTATAAGACCTTGAATTAAACCTGAATAAGGAAGGTTCACTCAGCTTGAACATTATTGATATACAGAAGTGCTACTGATTTTCGTATATAGACTTTGTATCCCAAAACTTTACTGAAGTCATTTATCAGTTCTATGAACCTTGACATGTAGGGGTTAATTAAACTAAAAAGGTTTTCCATGGAAAAATAAATTATCAATTGAGTAAACAGACAACCTACAGAATGAAAGAAAATATTTTTAAACTATGCATCTGTCAAAAGTTTAACATCCAGAATCTATAAGGAACTTAAACAAACCAATAAGTAAAGAGCGAATAACACCATTATAAAGTGGGCAAAGAACATGAATAAACACTCTCAAAAGCAGATACACAAGCAGCCAACAAATATGAAAAAATGATTTACATCACTAACCATCAGAGAAATGCAAATAAAAACCACAATAAGATACCATCTCACACCAGTCACAATGGCTATTATTAAAAAGTCAAATATAACAAATGCTGATGAGATTGCAAAAAGGAATGTTTATACAATGTGGGTTAGTTCAGCCACTGTAGAAAGCAGTTTGGAGGTTTCTCAAAGAAATTGAAAGAGAATTATCATTCAACCCAGCAATCTGATTACTGGTATATACCCAAAGGAAAATCATTCTACCAAAAAGACACATATACTCGTATGCTCATTGCAGTGCTATTCACAATAGCAAAGACATAGAATCAACCTAAGTCCCCATTAACAGTGGATTGTATTTTTAAAATGTGGTACATATACACCATGGAATACTACAAATTAATGCAGGAATAGCAAACTGAATATTGCATGTTGTCATTTACCAGTGGAAGCAAAATACTGACTACATACCGACATAAAGATGGGAACAAGAGACACTGTTGACTACCAAGGGAGGAAGTGGAGGCTGTGGGTTGAAAAACTACCTATTGGGTACTATGCTCACTACCTGGGTGACAGGATCTGTACCCTAAATCTCAACATCACACAATATATCCATGTAACAAACCCGCACATGTATCCCCAAATATAAAAGTTGGAATTATTTAAAAAATAAATAAAATATTAGAATAATGAATACACAAATCTTCAGAAAAAATTTTTGGTTTACTAACTACTAGCTTTTCATATTGTCATTTAAAAAAAATGCAACCATATAAATGTTCTGTCATTGTAAATCATACCAAATGAGATCATAATTGTGCCTATCTCATAGTATTATTGAGATGATAAACTGAGAAAGTTGGTGAAGTCTTAGCTTACTGCCCAAGCATATCTAATACTCACTACATGTAGTTCACTATTATCATAATGGTTATTATTAATATGAGCTTGTGCTGGAAATATAAACCCATGTTTCAAAATCTGAGTTGTTACACCAGAGGAAGAAAAGGAATCTTTCCAAAGTAAAATAAAATTTAAAAAACAAATAATTACAGATAACAAAACTAATTCAAAACATTGCAATCATTAGTTCAACAAATATCCTAAAATTTTTTATAAGACAGAATAGCCAACAATTGTGTTATAATTTTAAATATTGCATTTTTATAACAAAAATGTACATTTTTCTTGCTTATAAGGGCTTCTGAAATTTATTTCTTCTCTAACCATTATCAAATCAACCTTTTATAGCTGAATTAAAAACTTCTAAAAATAATATATATTGAAAAGCTTAAGAAATATTTAACTCTAATATTGAAATTAATAATCATCAAATAAACATACAAATCACTGCCAATGCCAAAGGCAGTTCTGTGTCATTGGCCCTTTCCTGGAAGCTTTTCACTATGTCCGAGAGCTGTTTCATCTATAGTTAGTCTTTAATCTCTAGGCTGACTGTGCTATTTCAAATGACCAGCAAAGAAGATGAAATTAAAACAGTAAAAAATTCCTTGCCACATGATGAATTTGTAATCTTAAATTTTGACACAAATTCTATGGTTAATAATCAAAAGCATTATGTTAATATTTAGTTTAAATTACTGATGATATAATGCACCCTACAGGCAAAATTTCCTGATGTTATTAAAATAGTATACCATGAATTAAAGTTATTTACATGCATGAGTATGCTTGATGCGACAGTAGTATATATATATATATATATATATATATATATATATATATGGCATAGATATCAAATGATAAAATAGAAAATGATAGTAATTGTTATTATTCTAGATATTTATAACTTATTAAGCACTACTACATAGCAGTCCTTTTTCCAAGTGTTTTGTATCCTTTATCTCCACAAAAGCCCAAAAATGTAGCTACAATTATTACTCACATTTCACAAATAAGAAACCTACATTTAGAGAGCTTAAGTATTGCTTAAAGTCACTGACCTCAGCAGTGGCAGCAATATAATTTAAGTTTGATTCTGTCTGATTCCAAAGTTCATGCTTTTAACCACTAAGCTTTTGCCTTTCACAAGAAGAATAAAATTAATGACAGTCTAATATGAGCCTGGCACTTCACATACTTTCGCATTTTCAAAGATGAAGAAATTCACATAGGTTAAATTACTAGTAAGTGCTAAAGCTCCAGAGTTCTTTCTCTACTTCCTCAGTTTTTATTTATTTTTTTTTTTTTTTGAGACGGAGTTTCGCTCTTGTTACCCAGACTGGAGTGCAATGGTGGCGTGATCTTGGCTCACCGCAACCTCCATCTCCTGGGTTCAGGCAATTCTCCTGCCTCAGCCTCCCAAGTAGCTGGGATTACAGGCACGTGCCACCATGCCCAGCTAATTTTTTGTATTTTTAGTAGAGATGGGGTTTCACCATGTTGACCAGGATGGTCTCGATCTCTTGACCTCGTGATCCACCCGCCTCGGCCTCCCAAAGTGCTGGGATTACAGGCTTGAGCCACCGCGCCCGGCCCCTTCCTCAGTGTTTTAAAGTATAGCCAATGGACTATCCATCTCAAAGTCACCAGGCACCATTTAAGAATAAGATTTTCAGCTTTAGTTCCAGATTATAGATTTGATACTTCTCAGGCAAGACATTTTAAAAAGTTTCCCTGTGAGGTAATCCACAGTTCAATTATGTATGTGTGTGTTTCTAATAAGAAGCTTTCTATTTTTTTCACCTCAGTATCTCCTATGAAAAAACAAGATAGCTATGTCATGGGATCCTTGGGGTGTTGTTTCAGTAGCCAGAAACCTCTGTGGCTAGTGGCACCAAGTTTTGCTCAGGCATGCTGGGCCCACTTGGCCTGGCAGGCTGCACTTGGCTTGTACTACTGGCCTGGATTCCATGCCTTTCAAAAATGAGCAGAGTGGAGAGGGGTGTGTGAGTAAGTAAGCATGGGGTCCTACCATCGCACACAGCCAGCCAGGCTGGCTGTGGTGGGGTGAACAGCACCAGGTGCCTGCATGGGTGCTGGCTCTCTGCAAGGCTGTGGTTGGACCAAGCATACTGTAAGCAACTTCCACAGCGGGCATCATGGAATGGAATGGTGCCAAGAATCCTGGAAACGCCAGGAACTGCAGAGCCCCAAAGAGGGTGTCACAGCCCTGGCTCAAGGAGCTTCTAGATCTGGCCTCCCCAAGGGGCTGCAGCTCTTCTCTCCTTCTTGTTATCTGCAACATGGCAAGCAAGGGGAATATTTCAGCTTTGTTTGTGTTATAGCTCTTTCAGCCTGACCTTTCAGCAGTTCCTGAGTTCTTGCCCACACCCAGGAAGAATAAGGTACAGGGACAAGTGGAGGGTGAACAGTAGAACAGCTCAGAGGAGACCCACAGTGGGTAGCTCCTCTCTGCAGCCAGGATGTCCCAACAAGTGTTCAGTTCTTAGCAGAGAGGAGACTCTGGGATGAGTAGCTCCCCTCTGCAGCTGGCTGTCCTGTCATCTTTTTGAGTCTGGCCAAATCCAAGGTTTTTATGGACATCAGAGGAGAGGAAGTACATGCTGATCGGTCCATGGGCAACCATGAGCAGACCCAGAAAAAGTACTATAAGTTCCCACTCTAGCCCACAGGGCTGGCAGCCTGGCCCCTAGGCTTTAGGCTTCACCACCAGGGACCCACCCTTTTCAGGCCAGGGCCTATCTCCCTCCTGCCACTGTTCATGGTACCCAGGCTTTTCATGCTGAGGGGCACCTGCAGGCCAGCACTGAGCTGCCCTCAGCACCCACTCAGCTTCCCATGCTCATTGATGCCCAAAGCCTGGAGGGGGCTGAGGTGGCAGGGGGTTAGCATGTTAGCACTTCCCCAAGCATGCACATACCCAGCTGGATTGAGACAATGCCCAGGTTTGGCCTAAACTTTGCTCCAGGATTGGAGCAGGTATGTACCAGGAGTGGAGAGAGGCCAAGCAGTAGAAGAGCAGGCACTTCCAAGCCTTTTGGAGCAGGGGAGGCCTTCCTGGGCCCCCAAGAATACAGACATGCCCTGGTCTAGAACCACAGTTTGGGTGACTGCAGTTGCACCCAGAGGGCAAGGTCGCTACCTGCTCTCAGCTCCCAAGAGCACAAGAATGCCCAGACCCACAGCCGCAGCTTAGGTGACTGCTGCTGTGCCCGGGGAGCATGAGATTCCAACCCTGCAAACTCAGAAAGAGGGACAGAGCTTCCATCTGTTCCTGGCTCCCACTTGGCTCTGTGGAACACGCAGCCCCTGCTGCTCCTTCCCCACTGCAGTGAGCCTCATGGAAGTGGCCTCTACAGATGGGCCACCACTGCCATCAGTTACAGACTGGCAGGGAAAGATGAAATTCAATTCCCAGAATATGCAATGTTATCATGCAACTCTCTCATTGATTCGCATTCAGGACAAAAAGAAGACACCTAATAAATAATACTTCCTTAAGAAACACCTTTTAGTTTTTCTGATGTTAAAGGATCAATAAGTAATATATATAGAAAGTAGCATAACGAGATGGCCAAGTATTTATTGGCTTTTGTTTATGAGATTCAGAGACTTTGAATTTCAAATGTATTTCCATTCTTCCATAGATAATCCATCCTCAAAGTGTTGTTTACAAAATCAGAGAAAAGAACAAAGCCACTTTAGGATATGTAACAATGCATATTTACTGTGTACTTACCAGAGGACAGGAATTGTGCTAAGCCTTGGGAACTTTGTAAATTATTATATCTGTTATAAGAGTAAGATGGCTAAAGTTTAAAGAGATTAACTAATCTGACCAAAATCATAAAGATAATATTAGAGCTGGGATTCTAACTCAAGACTATTTGATTCCAAAGACCTGAACTGTGCCAGCTCATTTCATCCACCACCAGAACTGCTACCTCCTAAATCACCATTACTCCAACCGCCTTTATTATTACCACTACCACCACCATTATCACCATCACTGACATGATCGTGACCACCTCCACTATCACCATCACCACCACCATCCCACTTCTGCCCCAACCTATGTTCCTAAAGCAGTCAGTTTCCAGTGCACACTTTGGGTGGTGGTAGTTGTGGTAAATACAGGAAGTTAAAAATTAAAAATAAATACCCCCAAACTACTGAATCAGAATCATCCACAGTGGAAACTAGAAATATGAACTTTAACACATTTCTCAGGTAATTTTTATACAATGTAAAGTGAAAGGACCACTACAATATGCAATAGTGCTGCAGTTTAATTTAGTGTATTTTAATAACTAAAATACTTCAACAAACATTTTTCAGGCTACAAAAACATAAATAAAGAAAAACTTACTATTTTAAGTACAGATGCAATTGTTTATTTTTTTGTATTTTGTGGCCGTTGGAACAGTAGGACCTGGTGCAGTTTTCAAGCAAGTATATGGTAAGATTTGATGTTAAAACAACTTGATTTGTAAACAATGAATAATTACCAAAGTACTAATTTATATCCATAATTTAGAACAAAGAAAGCAATAGATTTACTTTCCAAATTTTGTATTTTTACCTGCAGGTGATATCTCACACTTTAATATGGCAAAGAAAAAAACTTACATTAATAGATTTTTTTCAAACCCTTCCTTACCTTACATTTATTTGCATCATATAACTACATGCCAAACCAAGCATAACCTGGGTATTTTGACACTATCATACTTCATACAAGGACATTTCAAGTAAGAAAATTTGGAAAATGATGGCAGGTGTCTACATTTTGCCATTCTCTCATTACTCTCCACAGGTTCACAGATTAGTCCTTTGAAACTAATTCATTAATTACTTAATGAATTGTGGACATATGCTCAAAGATACAATGGCAAGATTGTTTATTGCACCATTTTTTACACAAAAGAAAAAATGTTAAAGTAATCTATTTGTCCCTCAGTAGAACAGAAAACAGTGATTTATTTATCTAACAGGATATTATCGGTAATTTAAATTAATAAAATCTACATGTTTTGATATGCCTGTATCTCAAAAATAACACAGCAAAAGAACCAGCTGCAAAAGTTTATTTATAGTATGAGTCAATTCACATAACTAAATATATTTAAATATATATATAATTAATATTTGGGGACTGCACTTAAGAATAAGAAGAGAGATGAAAAGTGGGTGAGGTATTCAAGGCAACAGTCAAAGCCAAAGTAAAGAAAGATAGACACAGAGT
Source organism: Callithrix jacchus (assembly GCF_049354715.1). Classification (NCBI taxonomy): domain Eukaryota; kingdom Metazoa; phylum Chordata; class Mammalia; order Primates; family Cebidae; genus Callithrix; species Callithrix jacchus. Next base: position 99,875,745 of record NC_133504.1, on the reverse strand, counting down.
CATACACCATATTCTGAAATTAGCCAGCAGTTCTCCATAGGAAACTGTTAGGAAATGAGACTGGAAAGAAAGACAAGTGGCCAGACTGTGAAACATCCTGATGGCTATACTAAAGAATTTGGGATTAACCACATTGGAACTGAAGAAATACAAATATCATTTAAATGAGGAGTAAAATGATCAGATCTATGACTTCGGAAGATAACTGTGACTGTCAGATGGAGAAACCTGTAACAGAATTAGAAGCCTGCTGTAGTAAGCCAGGTAAAAGTTTAAAAATGACTCTCTGATAATAGAAAGAATACCATGAATTCAGGAATCGCTGTAAAGATTGTATTCACAGGGCTTAGCGTTCAACAGAAATGAGAACATGGGGAAGGAAAGAAGGGAGGGAGGGAGGGAGGGAGGGAGGACAGAGAAAAAGAAAAGAGAAATTAAAGTTGATATCAAGATTTCTAATTTGAAATAACATGTGGGAAGATAGAGTCGATTTAATGGGAGAGGCAGAGTTTATAGTATTAGCAGGTCATTCTGAAGCCAATCTTAGTAGACTAAAAACATCCAATCCTCATAAGAAAAAGGAATCATATAAATATTTGTTTGGATTAAGTGGTATAAAACTGATAATAAAGATATAGTACTTGAGAAGAAATAGGACAGGGCAGAATTCTGAGGAACAGCTATAGGCAGGAATTTACATAGCAGGTAAAGGAGAAAGATATATTATGGAGGACATGAAGAATGATCCAGAAAGATGAAAAAAATCAGGAAGAAGTCTTGTTTCAGAAGCAAAGGGAAGAAAATGTATACTTAGCAAATAGAGACTAGCCAAGGGTATTTTAAGGATCTTTCCAGACATTCTGATGGATGAGTTTACTTTTATTAAGATAATGCTTCACAAATACTCACCTAATTAGTTTGCAAAAGTATATATTCTCACATATATTTTTGTGACTCCTAAAGGTCACTTGGATGTCACATGGATGTTATATGTTATAGTCTCCTACCCAGTATATTAAAAGTTAGGAATAGTTATGAAGGAACTGACTAATAATGCTTCTATTTGGAGAATAATAAGGAAACCGGTAATGCTCTGACAAAATGTAGCTCTGATTGTATCACCATTGATGTTCCGTTCTATTTTTATTTGTATTTAAAATTTTTCTTTGAAAGCTTATTGCATCAAGTTTCAGCATGAAGTCATTTAATGCTAATGAGGTTATGCATATTAAAACAGTTATAGTAAAGCAACTCTACATGTGCAATAGCCAAATTTAATATATAACAAATTGAATTTATTCCCAATGTGAAGGGCTTTTCATTATAGATAACTGCTCTGAAAAACACATTTTTAATCATAGCTATGTTCCTAACAACTTAAAGGTAAAAAGGTATCCTTTATAATATTTTCTAAACCCTATCCAAGAAAAATAAGCTTCATTAAATTGTTGATAACATTTTTTGATGAGCAATAAAATTTCAATCTTATGGATTCAAATTAGAAATTATTAACATGTATTTCCTGTAATGGTATATATGCCACACATCTCTGGTTTCTCAGAGTGATTTTCCCCATACATTCTCAGTAGGACAATATTGATTAACTAATAAATGATTATAAAATAAGCCTAAATATATAATTAAAATCAAATATATTTCCTAGCAGTTCCCAAAAGATTCCATAATTTTCAAACAATTATTAAATTGAATCAATAGTGGTTGGTCATATGGACATTCAGTTATTTTACTCAAGTAGTTAATTTAAATAATCCATTCAAATGATCTATATAATGCAGTATTTCTTGAAACAGAATTTTGAAACTCTTAATCTTAATAGTGCAACTGAAGAAAGCATATAAGTAAAATGATGAGCTTTAGACTACAAAGTATTCTTTTGCAGCAGATTGAGAGCTCAAATTATGCTATTTTCTCTTACTCAGATAAATTTATTCTTGACCTTGTCTATTATTACATAAGAAACCACTGCTAAGAATTGCAGTTAACACAGCTATGAAACTTTAATATCATCTTCCCTTTTTATGAGTGGTGTGATTTTCTGTTATTACCAAGATAGCTTAGATTGGAATAAAAAGGCAGATGTACTGACACATTAGATAACCATACACTGTTTAAAGGACACAGGAGTAGCTTCAAAGAAGGGGAATGAAGCTTCACAACAGGTCCATGTCATGTCATCAATAACAGACATGTCACACTAATGACTAAGGAAAAGCAGGGGGCAGTGACAATGAAAACATTCATCTTGTTCTTCTCTGGAAAAGGTGCACCTGTATCCCACTGCACTCTGTCTTCTGCTACCTCCTGCCTCCCTGACTTTTGTTCTCCATGACAGCGAAATGTGATCGCGAGAATGTGGCCTATCTATCATCCTTTCTTCCTGAAAGGCACCTTGAATACGGTTAATGACTGTAATAAGGCCAAACAATAGATACCATACACCAACCTCTTATATTCAGCTTTTCTGAAAGTGGACTCAATTGAGATTTTAAAAAAGGATCAAAGGATTCCTCTAGAAAGGCAAATAATATTTTTGTAACATCTCACATATTTTGCTCTCCTAGTTCATGTCATACATATCTACCAATATTCAGACAGGACTGAAAAGCAATGAGCCTGATATTCTTGGGTGGATTATACAAGCAATAGCACAATATGGCTACCTACTTATAAACTTAGATATGCAGACCTCATATTTACCAATAACATTTTTAAAATTTTGCATTGTGTGGTAACAGTGCTTCCCAGCAATAAAGCAATAATGCTTTTCACCAACAAACTATGCATCTTGCTTTTGTGTTGCACTAATTATTCTCCACAAAACAACTAAATGGACAGTAAAAGACTGTAAATGCACCCATATAGAACAAAATTTAAAGAGCAAATTCAAATACATAATTTGAAAACATGTAGAGCTCAATCATTCAATTAATACTTATTATCCATTTAGTGTCAGATGGCCTCCGGAGGAGTTGGGCTAAAAGGGGGCTGAATCCTTGCTTTGTTACTTTGTCACCTATATGGACTTGAAAAAATTACTTAAACTCTCTGTGCTTCAAGTTCAACGTCTGTAAGTGGTCATGGTAATAGCACCCCACCTCTTAGAATTGTTATGAGGAGAACCTAGACCAGTGGCCTCACACAAAGAAATCCCTGGACAATTTTTTATTATTGCTATATTGCTATATTCCTAAAAACTAAGGTGTGAAAATATATTCTTTAAAACATTAGTGCTGGGAAGCACTGTTACCACACAATGCAAAATTTTAAAAATGGTATTGGTAAAACATATTCTTTAAAACATTAAAAAAAATTAAAACTCTATCCAGTAGCTATTGCTGCTGCTGTTGCTGCTGCTACTACTATTATTATCATTACGATTATTTCTGTTGCTACTGCTTCTCCTGCTATACTACATGCTAGGCACTCTAAGCTGTTCTCAATTATTTTGATTGCCACACACAAAAAACTTAAACAATAGGTTTTCATTTCCATTTTACATTGTAAAACACTGTCTTGAAAATGTTAAATTATTCACACCAACTAGTAATTCTTTTTTTTTTTTTTTTTGAGACAGAGTTTCACTCTTGTTGTCCAGGCTTGAGTGCAATGGTGCAATCTCGGCCCACTGCAACCTCTGCCTCCCTGGGTTCAAGTGATTCTCTGCCTCAGCCGCCCAACTGGCTGGGATTACAGGCATGTGCCACTATGCCCAGCTAATTTTTGTATTTTTTTAATAGAGATGGAGTTTCTCCATGTTGGTCAGGCTGGTCCCAAACTCCAACCTCAGGTGGTCCACCTGGCTAGGCCTCCCAAAGTGCTGGAATTACAAGCATAAGTCACCATGCCTGGCCACAAACTAGTCATTCTAAAGTATTTTCTTTACATCAGTATCAAGAACTCTAAAGAATGTAAAAATTAATGCAAACTATTTTCTACCAGTTAAAAATCTTCCAATACAGGCTGGGTGCAGTGGCTCAGGCCTGTAATCCCAGCACTTTGGGAGGCCAAGGCGAGTGGATCACGAGGTCAACAGATTGAGACCATCCTGGTCAAAATGGTGAAACCCTGTCTCTACCAAAAATACAAAAAATTAGCTAGGCATGGTGGCGCATGCCTGTAATCCCAGCTACTCAGGAGGCTGAGGCAGGAGAATTACCTGAACCCAGGAGGCGGAGGTTGCAGTGAGCCGAGATCGCGCCATTGCACTCCAGTCTGGGTAACAAGAGCAAAACTCCATCTCAAAAAAAAAAAAATCTTCCAATACAGTAAGGGGAATTATGTGGGTATATGTTCACAAATAGCTATGACATCAGATAGGAATACAAGGAAACTTTCTAGAGTTTTGAAAGAATGGGAGACTCTGGGTGCTTTGGAAAGACAAGCCCTGAGTGAATAATTATATCAGTTTAGACAACTTAATATATATGCATATTAAGATATGTAAGGTCAAAGGAAAGGAATTTTAGGGGTGGATCTCAGGAGAACATGACTGAGTTTATCCTAAGGAGATCAGTATGCATTTAACTGCCAAAGCGATGGAGAGCATTATCTTCTCTTGTCACCCAAAGGCTCCTGATAATGGTGGTTGTAAGATGACAATAGAATGTAAAATTCATGTTAAAATCCACCTGTGGGACTAAGAAAAGGCAGTTGCAGGCCTCTCCTTACTCCTTTCTAAGTGCAGTTTTTAAAATCAGAAAATCACTGGCTTATTGAACTTCCCCAGCTCCCTTTAGATTAACAGCAAACTCTGGGCCTGAACCTGAGTAATGAACTACATTGTGTACAGCACATCCTAATGTCTGAGAAAAAAGTACATTTGTGTTGCTTTCCAGAAATGAATGCATCAGAAGCATCAGGTTTTTATAAATAAGGCTGTAGAGAGAAAACCCTGATACAATCTGCTAAAAAGCAAACTCAAGCCAGATATATACTAAGAAAATTATGCGAAACAATGTCAATGGTTTCACAGTTGACATCACAAGTGTGGTCGGTAAGATCTGCATCCAATGAATAACAGCACTTAGAATTTTAAAGAAAAAAAGAAGTATTCCACAACAAACATTTTAGCATGTAGTCATCTATAGAGAATATTTATGGGTTTATGGTAACAAGCCAACAGCAATTAGAACTTTAAAAATAAATGTTTCAATCATTGCTGAAAGGATCTTTTGCCTTCATAGCAAATGGATTTAAAGAAAAATTCAAATTAATAATTAGATAAAAATAAACATATATTTTACAAATATTTTAGTAACTGATATATAAGTATTTACACCTTTTCTTTGTCTAAACAGGTGTAATTATTCATTCAGGGCTTGTCTTCCCAAAGCACCCAGAGTCTCCTATTCTTTCAAAAGTCTTCATTAAATTGTCAACTGAGGCTTGTAGCCTCTGGCTTCAGTTATATTTTCTACTAGGATTAAATTAAAGAATATGAGGCTTTATATTGTTTTTTTCTGCATTGGCAATGTCCCATAACTAAGTATAAAAAGAATAAAAATGCAGAAACATATGTGATTTTTCTACCACATCTTCTATCTTTACTCTGGTGTATAAAATATTTCTGGCATTTTGCTATATATATATGTATGTATTTTAAGTGTATCCTTTTGTAAGTGATTTGTATCATTGCAATGAAATTTCTCATTTTATGTTTTAAATTTAATTTTTCTTTAAAAGATGATTTATATCATCATAAATTTAAAATATCAAGCAGTTTATCACAAATTTACTTAAAATGGCATTGGGACTTAACATTGACCTAAAGGATTTGACAAAAATTATGCATATTATAATGTGTCCTTTAAGTCTAGATCGAAATATTCTCTGAAATTTGTTACCTGCCTTAAGAACTCACTAGTGATCTCTCCCTTCTCTGATCTTCTCTACTACTTACCATTCAAGTGTCCTTTTTTCTTCTTGACTACTCTGTGCAAGAATATTTGCAGTCCCTCTAATCAGATCAAAAACTCTTTTGAGGGCAAGAGTGACAGTAATAGGTCTTTCACATAACAGAGGGTCATACATTTTTTTAAGTCATTGATGATATTGAAAAAAGAGAAGAAAAAGAGAAGAGATGAAGCAGAAATTTGGGAAATGTATTATTTCAGAGATATTTTAAATTTTAAATGTGATTCATAATATTCAGAACATGAGGAAGTAAAACTCTAGGTAGTATTTAGAAACCTGATACAAAAGAGCAGTAAAATGATCAAAAGAATCCAAAGTGCTAAAGCAATTGTCATGTGGGTATGTTTGTTCCATGTATAGTTTTCTAGAGCCCCAACTGAGTTTTTCCTCACTATTAAACAGAGTAGCAGGATAAAAAAAAAGATGGTGCTAAAACCTCTGCAATCAAATCCTTAAATATTTTCAGAGTTCTAAAATGCATGAACACTCAAATTTCCCAAGATTCAAACCATTAACTCTGTCCTTTCAACACAAGTTGCCTAAAATCACAAAGCACTGCGTTGTTATTGATGAGATTATTGCAAGTTGTAGAGAGATTAATCAAAGAAAGCATTCATTCTTCATATTCAAAATGTATCTTTCCCTGATAATTTGGATCTACGTACTGAAATTTAAAATTACATAAAATTCTGACTATATTAAGGGAAAACCGGGTACAATGAAAAAGCATTTGAGGGAAGAAATCTTTAGTTTTACCCTCTATAGTGCCTCTTACTAACCATTATCAAAGGTAAAACCATGAAATCTCTTTTGACCTCAATTTTAACAAGTATATATTGTTAATATTGAAGTATACATTCTCCAAGATTTCTATGAAGTATAAGTTTCTATGATTCCATGAATTTATTATATTTGCAAGCCTAGAAGAAACTTAATGAAAATTCAAGGCCTGCTACCATTATGAAAGCCCTGGAATTCCACTGACCTGGTGCCAAGGCCAATAAATAAATAAATAAATAAAATAACTCTGTACTCCCTATCATACACAGGTTGAGAGCCCTCTTCGGACTTGGAAGTAACATATTCCAAATTTGAATGTGGTGCCCTGCATTGCATTTAAAATGGTATTCTCTGAGTGTGCCAAGAATAAGAGAAAGCTCTCCAGCTGAAATTACAGCTTTGTTTTCTTCTTTGTTCTGTTTTTTCTCCATGTGTGAGAGTGTGTGTGTGTGTGTGTGTGTGTGTGCACGCGTGCATGCTTTATACATGAAGTTACCTTCTTTATAACACCCCTCTTGGGGGACTTGGTACTATAGTGCACTATAGTGGCCACAAACTTAAAGACAGCATTTATCAGACTTTCTTATACTTGGAGTTCTGGATATAATAGGGTCCCAACAATTAAAAGCACACATGTGGGAGAGTAGTAACACTGAAATATACGACATTATTTCATATACATATAAATATATATACATATAAAATATAAAATAAATATATATATTTTGCTTAGTACTACTGGCACACATAGTTGATACATGGAGTTTTCTGCTGTACAATTCAAGACTACTCAGCAGCTTTATGCATGTCAAATGACAGTTATGAAGTCAGTGACAGTACCTTAGCTACTAGCATTTCAGATTCCAGTCACTAGTATTAAAGATGTGAAAATATGTGACAGAAGCCTCAGCTCCTCTGCTGGACTATATCACAGTGTTTTGCAAGTTATTTCTGAAAACCCATCCTGGAGTTTCCCACATCAATTTCTCCTAAAAGATAATAAGCACCTTATTCCCTGTATTAAATTAATTTTTACCCAAATAAATTGATTTTTTTCTCCACATCTGAAACCTGTGTGATACACAACTATTTTTATGTGAATACTATCAAAATGAAAGCAGAAAAGGAAGGAAGGAAGGAAGGAAGGAAGGAAGGAAGGAAGGAAGGAAGGAAGGAAGGAAGGAAGGAAGGAGAAAGGAAGGAAGGTAGGAAGGGAGGGAGAGTGAGAGGGAGGGAGGGAGGGCATGCAAGAATGCATCAGATTAAAAGGCAATAAAACCCTTGTCCTAGTTTCAGTACTGCCACTAACTCATTAATATGACCTTGCCAAGTCACTTAAACTTTCCAGACCTCAGTGCCTCAACTATAAAATGACAGCATTGGAAGATGTATTCTCAAAGGTTTCTGTGAATTCTAAAATTCTATGCCTTGATAAATTAATTAAATGTAAATTATTAGCTGCACTGTCACAAGGTTCTTAAATCCCAAGGCAAATGGCTTGTTTCACTTATAACCAGAACAGACAAAAACCTGCATTTTTAAATTATCTGATGACCTCTCCCATATCTTAGTACTTTTATTAGAGAGCAAGAACAGGTAGACAATTACTCATATGAACAACTTTCTGAATTAGATAGTTATTTCAATTTAAAGCTTTACAAATTAATATTAGTAGTTTATATGTTTTGTTTTTTTCAAAATTAAAAGTATGAAGTAGACAAAATTACTTTAAAGTCAATTACTGAAGCATTTTATTCAATATAAATGTTGTCCTAAAACAATTCTCCTAATGGACAGCCAGTCAAGCACTATCTGCTCATAAACCATAAAATGTTCTTTGAAACTGAATATTGTTACCTATTCAGTAAAAGCACTTTAAAAGAATTCTAAAATGGTTTGATGTATTAAACAGTTGAGCAGTATGACATGGCATTTACTGTTTTTTAATAGCTCTACCATTTTCTTAGCAGATGATGCAGAACCAATTATAGCTATTATAACAATTTAATCATGAAAAACAAATGATGACTAGATTGTAATAGCCTGACCAATTTCCAATAGTTTATAAAGCCAGATTTAATAGATGTCTGCAACACTTTTGAGTGTGTACTTGTATTCTCCAAAACATATATGGCAGAGACTGCGAATTGATTTTAATATTCCAACTTTTAACTGAGCCTTTTATAGCTGACGGTGGCTATGAATCTGTAAGTACTGGCCATTAACAAGTAAAGAAAATCACTATCCAATCACAAAAATATTTTTATGGCAACTTTGGGATTATTTCCTTCAAAAGGACAAGAGCTACCCTTTCCTTTCTCTCCCTCCTAGCATACAGAACTTAGATGTTATGTCTAGAATAGCCATCTTGAAACAAAAGAGTGAAGACCACCTGGCAAGGCTTCCTAAATGGTGAGCTGGCTGATGTCAATGATGCTGGTGACTTCTTCGAGCCCTCATATGAGCCTTAAGCTCCCTATTTCTTTTTATAAGAGAAGATATTTCTGTAGTTATTTTTAGTTTGATTTTATACGCAACTGAGGCTACTCTTAGTCAGCACAGGTATTTTTAAGATTAGTAGATTGTTGTAGTTCTCATTCAAATTGTATGTAAAAATTATGAAAAACCTATACATACATTATTAAATACTGTCCTTCAGACAAAAAGCTATATAATTGTTTCTTTAAAAGTTTTATAGATGTTAGTAACTATATTTATGAATAAACTGGTAGAAAAAAATAAATGGAAATGCTAAAAGGAAATATATACTTCAACGAAAATATCCAAGTTTAACACGAGTTAGAATTTACACTTAGAGGTTTTGGTTTTTTTTTTCTTTTTTCTACTTGGGGTCACCACTAAATCAGGCCAGTAATTAGCATATACAGCTAAATAACAGATACACATTAAAATTACAGATTTCTCTAATAACATAGAAGACAAACTAAAGAAGGATCCACTTAGACCAAAATTAGCACACAAACAGAACATTTAAAAACAATTTATATGTAAGTACAATCAAATTCAAATTATTTATTAATAAATTAGGGTAGACATTTAAAACGTTTTCTTTCTAGAAAATGGTACCTACTTATTATAAAAAAGAAGTATTAAACAATGTAATTGGCATTTACCATGCACCATACACCCTATACTTTTTAAATAACCCATAGTGTCACAAGATGCAACACTATTATCATGCCCATTGTAAAGGTGAGGAATCTGGAGCTCAGTTCTCAAATTCTCTGGATATGAGTGGAGTAAGAAAAATCAAAGAGCCAGGTAGAGCTCCTTTGTCTGTCTTATCAGAAAAGGCAAATTCTTAACCATTGCACTATGCTACACATGAAGACCTCAATAAAAACAATATATAAAATGTATTTCATTTATTTATGCCTTCTTCGCCTCCAGCATCATACCCTACTCAGCTAATGATAGAAAGGAAGAAACAACTAAAATAGGAATTCGGCTTTAATAAATTTATCATATAAAGTTCTAATTACTTTGAAAATTTATAAAAATCCATGAATTTTTATTTATGTTATTAGTGATTTTATTCAAGCATATATTTGCATTACTCATTTTTAATCTGTTAGCAACTGCATTTCAATTCAAACTGCATATGTAGTAACACAGTAATTATTAAAACTATATTTTCTGGTGAAATACAGATGTAAAAAGAAACCCGTTAGTGATGATAAAAAATTCTTAAAAAGTGAAAGGTCTAAGAAAATGAATAATCTTAACTAAAAAAATACAAATTTTGAATGATGTTGAGTATTGAAATGAGCAGAAACTCTCACCTCAGAGTGAAGAGGTTCATTTTATGTTCGATGTAAAACAAGAAAAAGAAAGGTATTAAAATATTTCAGAATGTGTTCTAGTTAGTACAAAAAAATAGCATTTATGGGAAAAATTATGTGCTATGGTGAGTATCCGTAAAGTCTGATTTTATAGCCACTTTCACTGCACAGAATAGAGAAAAAAAATTAATTAAGCTGTGACTAATGTCACTAGATTATCTATGTATTTATTAATCAGTACTCTACATTCAGAATTTAATTTTTTAACTCTCCATTTTTATGGTAAAATATAGCACACATCCCTTTCCCCTGTTTCTAGTCAATTGGAACTGATTATATAGGCAATTCAACATTTTACAAAACCCATGACTTTTGTTTTTAATCAAATTGTCAGTTATTATATTCATTTTAGAAACCCAACCTATGTGTTAAAATAGCATTATGTGAAGATCATTTAAAATGGATTTCTAGGTGTGGCAGAGTTGTTCTAATATTATTCATTATTATTTATTTAATGTATTTTTACGTCCTGTTGATGTCTGTCTTTTTCTTCTGTGATGTAATAACACAATCACATAATGATCTGCATGCAGCACTATTACCAGTTTAGCATTTGCAGACAGTGTTAGTTCTGCTGATACATAATCAACTCTCCAATCTGAGTCAAGGCAACCATTGAGTAAGAAACATTTATGTCAAGTACTATTGTTCTAAAAGATTACTAATAATAAGCAATATTATTGGAAATGTTTAGAATCAAATCCTCAGTACCTCTTTAATAGAGACACGTGTCTGCTAGATATTTGCCTACTCCATGTAAATTTTCTTACAGCTTAATGTTAAAAGCAAAAAGTTTACTTTACCAGATCTAATGAAGTATATAGGTCACAGTAAGCTCTCTGCTAGGCATACAAAAGATCTATTAACCTCAAACACTATGTCATTTAAAAAGAACATAATCAAGAGAGTCAAGATAACATACAGTGAAACTTAAAATATTCTATAAGATGGTCCTTTCTCATTGCTGAGATTCCTCCTAAGTTTCTGTTACTTTAAGTTTCCTTCAAAATTAAGGTTTCTATTGCAAACTTCCATAAAACCTAAAAATAATTACAAAAATTATATCACAAAGACAACCATGTAATTTTATGTTTCTAGCTTCCTGTAACCCTCTGAAATATTACTGAACTAATTCTCCAATACAGATACACTTTGCATAAGCACACAGAACTATGCAGTGGATAATATCCTATTTTCAGTTTTTGACCCAAATATTTATTTCTCTTTTAGTTTCTCATTTTTAATAGGGACATAATTTTTTTTTTTTGAGACGGAGTTTCGCTCTTGTTACCCAGGCTGGAGTGCAATGGCATGATCTCGGCTCACCGCAACCTCCACCTCCTGGGTTCAGGCAATTCTCCTGCCTCAGCCTCTCAAGTAGCTGGGATTACAGGCACACACCACCGTGCCCAGCTAATTTTTTTATATATTTTTAGTAGAGACGGGGTTTCACCATGTTGACCAGGATGGTCTCGATCTGTTGACCTCGTGATCCACCTACCTCGGCCTCCCAAAGTGCTGGGATTACAGGCTTGAGCCACCGTGCCTGGCTGGGACATAATTTATAATAGTAATAGCTAACATTTACTGTAATATATGTCCAGCACTATCCTTAGTACTTATGCATATTGACTTGATAAATTTTAACAGTAATTATAAAGAAAGCACTATTATTACATCCATCACCATTGTCAGATGGGGAAACAGAGCCATATGAACCTTAAGTAACTTGTCTAAATTCATACAGATTTATGTAGTGAAATTCAGATTTGAACATGGGCATCATAGTTTAAGTCCTTGGTGCTAACCATTATTCTAACATGCCTCTTAATTTTATAATATGAAAATTAAAACTCAACTAGAAAAAAAAATAACTGACAATGGTTCATAGTAGTAGAGCCATAGGAAACTAGAGATTACATGATTCATTGAAAGAAGCAGATGCTATGCAGTTGAAACCAACTGTTGTCATCTAGAAATGTGTTGGGTCAGGATTTCATTTTACCTATCTATAAGCTAATAAGTTAGCTTGCTACTATTTCATGATACTGGCAAAAAGAAAAAAGATTCCTGGGTCAGATACAAATTAACTTTATTACTCAAAGCACAGCAAGCAGTATGGGCATAAGCATATTTGTATCAGGTCTCTTTTCTTGTCACATTACAATGATCCCTTGCTCAGATTTAACATAAGTGGTTTCTAAATGATGCATACATAGAATTACTTACACAAAAGGAAGCTATTCAGTCATTAAAGCTTTCCATTTTATACTCCTCTAATTGCATCAATTAAGTGACATTTCCAGAGAGTCATGCTTCATAAATCAATAATTTCAGATTTATTTACAATTAGCAACACTGACCGAGGGGTACATTCTGCTATAAAAGCATTACATAGACAAGGACTATGTCCCTAGTAAATACCACTAGTGTGATTGCAACTACTTCTATCATTAACATATTCATAAAGAGCTTTGGTCAGGAAAAAAAATCATGTGATCATTTCAATATATGCAAAAAACATTTGACAAAATCCATATCCATTCATAACAAAAGCTTTCTGTAAACTAGGAATAAATGGAAGCTCTTCAACTTGATAAATAATATCTACAAAAACATATTTGATGTTGAGACACCAGATGCTTTTCTCATAAGATCAGGAACAAGAAGCATATATCTCTTCTCACCACTACTATTCTATATAATAGTATAAGTAAGAAAACTGAATAAAGGCATACAAATTGGAAAAAAAGAAATACAATTTTCTTTGTTGAAAATGATATGTTGTCTACACAGAAAATTTCAAAGAAATGAAATCCTTCTGGAACTAATAATCATCAATAGCAGAGTTGCAGGATATAAAACATATATAAAAGTCAGTTGCTTTCCTATATAACAGCAACAAACAATTGAATTTAGAAATTAAAACACAATACCATTTACATTAGTTCCCCCCAAAATAGAAATACTTGAACTTGACAAAATAGATACAAGAGATATATGAGAAAAACTATGGAACTTTTATGAAATAAATCTAAGATATAAACAAATGAAGTAATATTTCAAGTTCATGAGTAAAAACACTTTATTAAGATGTCAATTCTTCCCAATTTGATCTATAGAGAAAATGCATTCCCACTCTAAATTTCAGAAAGTTATTTCATGCCATCAATAAACATTCTAAAATTTATATAGAAAGGCAAAAGATCCAGAATAGTCGACAAAATATTAAAAGAGTAGTCAGAGGACTAAGAGTACCCTACTTCAAGACTAACTGTAAAGTATAAAGATACATTGATCAAGCCAGTGAGGTATCTGCTAAAGAACCAGCAAATAGATTAGTGGAACAGAACAGAGAGCCCAGAAATAGATCAACACAAATACAGTAAACTGATCTTTGGTGAGAGAGCAAAGAGTTCAATGGAGAAAGTATAATCTTTTCTACAAAGAAAATGGTGCTGGAACAAGTAGACATTCACATGCCAAAAAATAGTAAATAAGAACTTAGACAGAGACCTTACATATTTTATAAAAAGTAACTCAAAATGGATCCTAGACCTAAATGTAAAATACAAAACTATAACACTTTTAGATAATAATACAGGAAAAGGTCTAGGGGCAAATTTTTGCATTTGCAATGAATTTTAAATACAACACTAAACACAACACATATGAGCAAAATTTGATAAGGTGCTCTTCATTAAAACTAAAAACTTCTGCTCTGAGAAAAACACTATTAGGAGAATGAAAAGACAAGCCACAAACTGGAAGAATACATTTTCAAAACATATATATTTTAAATAAAGGACTTTTATCCAAAATACACAATTTTTAATAAATTATAAAAAGGGGAAAAGATATGAACAGACCTCACTAAAGAAGACATATGGATGGCAAATAAGCATATAAAAAGATGCTCAAAATAGTATGTCATTGGGGAATTACAAATTAAAACAATAATAAAATACCACTACATACCTACTAGAATGGCTAAAATCTGAAACACTGACAATAAAGAATCGTGATGAGGATGTGAAGCAATAGGAATTCTTTCATTGCTGGTGAAAATGCAAAAATTATATCGACAAAAAACCTGCACATGAATGTTTATAAGAACTTTATTCATAATTGTCAAAATTAGAAACAACTAAGACTTCCTTCGATGAGTGAATGAATAAACTATGGAATATCCATACAATGTAGTGTTATTCAGTGAGAAAAATAAATGAGTTATCAAGCTATGGGAAGACATAGAAGAACATGCACATTAAGTGAAAAAAGCCAGTCTGAAAAAGCTATATACTGTGTGACTGTATGATATTCTTGAAAAAGCAAAACTGCAGAGGTAGTAAAAAGATCATGATTGCCAGGGGGTCAGTGGAAGGGATGGAGGCATGAATAGGTAGAGCATAGAGCCTTTTTAAGGCAGCGAAACTACTATGTATGATACTACAGAGGAGATACAGGACAAAGTGTATTTGTAGAAATCCATAGACTTCTACAACACAGAGTAAACACTAATGTAAATTATGGAATTTATTTAATGACAATGTTTCAACATCATTTCATCAGGTGTAACAAAACTATCACACTAATGCAAGAATTTAATAACAGCAAAAACTACAGGATGTAATAAGAAGAGTGTACTTTCAGCAAAATTTTTGTATAAATCTAAAACTGCTCTAAAAATAATGTCCATTTTTGTAAAAAGACGGAGAACAATCTGATTGATACAATGTGTGACACAAAGAATAGAGAATAGTATTAGGTCAGACTATATTAAATTGTCAATATTTAACATTGTTGACCCTCAAAATTCATAATGTTACATAATTTGTATAATTGAATTGTAGATGAGGTCAGAGAATGTGGATTATTCGGGGGTAAGAATGGAAGAAAAAGCAAATTATTTATTTCAGATAACAGCACTCAGTCTTCAAACATACTTCTTATAAAATGGAAAGCAACTAAATGTTCTCATGTCATGAACACAGTGTCCTGTCTGAAAATTATTAATGTTGGATTAAAGTTCTCTCTTTCTCTCTCTCTCTCTCTCTCTCTCTCTCTCTCTCTCTCTCTCTCTCTCTCTCTCTTCCCAACCACCCCCGACTATCATATTGGACTCAGTTGTCTGTTGATCCTGGCAGGCTCATTTGCTGTTTTGCCCCACACGCTTACGACACTAAAAGTTGATTAGAAACTCTCTAGGCATGGCTAAGGCTTGTCAGTCTAATCTTGGTTAATGTAGCTCAGCCATTTCATTAGCAAAAACCTCAATGTTGACACCTTTCAATGCGTTTTTGCTTCTTTTTTAAATTAGGGCTGTTCACTTCCTCAGAGAATACTTTTCCATCCTCTTGCTGGAGGTTAAAATCCTGGAATGCCAGCCTTCCATAGGTAAACTGAGAGAAGGCTGGTATTCTCAAGTTGTAATAAGTATTCATTCACTTACTCTCCAATTTTTAAAAATTGTTTCAATTTTGACAATGTTATACTTATTTGTTCAGAAATAATACTCTTATTTATTTATGGGGTGATTTTAAAATCATTTTTTCATTAGCTAAAAATTCTGAAACCCCATTTGATAAAATATATCAGGGTAGTAAATCCATTGCACTTAGTGTTATGAATTAGTATTTACTTTTTCTCTAACATTATTATTTTTTATGACATTTTCCCAAATGTAAATTTTTATTTTCTCTCAATGACATACTTAACATTTTAATAAGCTCTCTGATTTAAGTTCAGAATCAACAGAATAAGTAAAAGTATATGTACTGAATCTTTTTTTTTTTTTTTTTGAGACAGACTCTCACTCTGTCACCCAGGCTGGAGTGCAGTGTTACAATCTCCACTCACATCACCACACCCAGATCATTTTTGTATTTTTAGTAGAGAAGTAGTTTCACTATGTTGGCCAGGCTGATCTCGAATTCCTGACCCCAGGTGATCCACCCATCTCGACCTCCCAAAGTGCTGGGATTACAGGCTTGAGTCACTGTGCCCGGCCTATGCACTGAATCTTAAGATTCTCAGCCTTTGTTTCCCACCTATGTGGAATGAGAGAGACTTTTGAAGATGAATTTACTTCTTAAAAAATTAGCAGGGGTAGGGACTCAAAATGGCGCTGTGAGAACAACCCAGGATTGAAGCTCTCAGTTAATCTGCGGAGAGGTGAGTCAGAGCTGCATTTTCAGACTGATCTTTGTTGCCCAGAGAACGGGGAAATTCCCAAGTATAAAGGAGACGTGGGACACCAGGCAGAGGCTCTGCTTGGAGAAGATGGCAGCCGGGGTGGTGGCGGCCGGCCCTACCCAGCGCTCCCCACAGGGCGCGCTTGTCCAGGTGCCCTGTTGAACCAGCAACCTGAGACTTGAGAGGGCTGAACTTGAGACTAAAGGGGACTTGGACAGTGGGCCAGCCAAAGGATTGCAGAAACACAGTGTTAGGGGTAGCGCAGTGGGACAGACAAAACAGCGATTCCAAACGCTCACTGTGGATACAGTCCCTGAGATGCTCCGTGGGGGAGGGGCGTCCACCATTACCGAGGCAACCCGCCCTGACTGAGATACACGCCCACTGCTGACGCAGCCTGCAGTTGCCGAGGCAACCCGCCCCTACTGAGATACACGCCCACTGCTGACGCAGCCTGCCATTGCCGAGGCAACCCGCTACAACAGAGAGACTCCGCCACTGGGCGTAGCCCGTGGTGGAGACTGCAGCAGAAGAGCAAGAGCCTGCAGCAACAGGGGGAACCTCACAATAGCAGGGCGGAGCCTCGGCAGGCAAAAAGTGACTAGACTGCCTCCTAGCTGGGCAGAACACCTCAATGGACATCCAAAAACAAAGACCCAACCCCCCAAGACAGAGCATTTGAGAAAAAAAGGGTTTTTAAATGACCTCTGTTGCAGCAGAATCAAACATAGCAGCCTAACAGCCCTGAATGAACAACAGAGCTCACAGCTCAGCAATTGAGCTCATATAAAGTACAGACGGTCTCCTCAAGCAGCTCCCTGACCCCTCTATATCCAAAAGACTGACAGTTGGCAGGCATCATCCTGAAACAAAGATAGCAGGAAAAGAAACTGGTAGCATCCCTCACTGTTCCGCAGCTGCTATAGGTGCACCCCAGACAAGCAGGGCCTAAAGTGGACCTCAGCAGTCATACAGCGAAGGGGCTAGACTGGTAGAAGGAAAACCAAGTAACAGAAATACTTCATCATCAACAATCCGGGTGTCCACTAAGAGACCCAATCAAAAAGTCAGCAACTACGCAGACGACAAGTGGATAAATCCACAAAGATGGGAAGAAACCAGCGCAAAAAGGTGGAAAACACCCGAAACCAGAACACCTCACCTCCTAGAAAGGACCAAAACTCCTCACCAGCAAGGGAACAAAGCTAGATGGAGAATGACTGTAATGAAATGACGAAATTAGACTTCAGAAGGTGGATAATGAGAAACTTTTGTGAGCTGAAAGAACATGTATTAAATCAATGCAAAGAAACTAAGAACATTGAAAAAAGATATGAAAAAAGATTTGAGGAAATGATAACAAGAATGGATAACAGAGAGAGGAATATGAATGAATTAAAGGAAACGAAAAACACAATACGAGAACTTCGCGAAGCATGCACAAGGTTCAATAGCCGAATTGACCAAGCAGAAGAAAGAATATCTGAAGTTGAAGATCAACTCAATGAAATAAAACGAGAAACCAAGATCAGAGAAAAAAGTGCAAAAAGGAATGAACAAAGTCTCCAAGAAATGTGGGACTATGTGAAAAGACCTAACCTACGTTTGATAGGTGTACCAGAAGGGGACAAAGAGAATGAATCCAAGCTGGAAAATACTCTTCAGGACATTATCCAGGAAAATTTCCCCCACCTAGCAAGACAGGCCAACACTCAAATGCAGGAAATACAGAGAACACCGCAAAGATATTCTGCGAGAAGAGCAACCCCAAGGCACATAATTGTCAGATTCAACAAGGTTTAAATGAAGAAGATACTAGGGGCAGCCAGAGAGAAAGGTCAGGTCACCCACAAAGGGAAGCCCATCAGACTCACAGCAGATCTCTCAGCAGAAACTCTACAAGCCAGAAGAGAGTGGGAGCCAATATTCAACATTCTTAAAGAGAAGAACTTTCAAACCAGAATTTCATATCCAGCCAAACTGAGCTTCATAAGAAAGGAAAAATAAAATCCTTTGTGAACAAGCAAGTACTCAGAGATTTTGTCACCACCAGGCCTGCTTTACAAGAGCTCCTAAAAGAGGCACTAAACATAGAAAGAAACAACAAGTACCAACCATTCCAAAATCACACTAAATGCTAAAGAGCTTCAACATAATGAAGAATTTACAACAACTAACGGGAAAAACGGCCACTTAGCATCAAAATGGCAGTATCAAATTCACACATAACAATATTAACCCTAAATGTAAATGGACTAAATGCACCAATCAAAAGACACAGACTGGCAAATTGGATAAAAAACCAAAACCCATCAGTGTGCTGTATCCAGAAAACCCATCTCACATGCAAGGATACAAAAAGGCTCAAAATAAAGGGATGGCAGAAGATTTACCAAGCAAATGGAGAGCAAAAAAAAAAAAGCAGGAGTTGCAATTCTCATCTCTGATAAAATAGACTTTAAAGCAATAAAGATCAAAAGAGACAAAGAAGGCCATTACATAATGATAAAAGGATCGATACAACAAGAAGAGCTAACGATCCTAAACATATATGGACCCAATACAGGAGCACCCAGATACATAAGGCAAGTTCTTAATGACCTACAAAGAGACTTAGACTCCCACACAATAATAGTGGGAGACTTTAACACTCCACTGTCAATACTAGACAGATCAACCAGACAGAAAATCAACAAGGATATCCAGGGCTTGAACTCAGACCTGGAGCAAGCAAACCTGATAGACATTTACAGAACTCTCCACCCCAAATCCACAGAATATACATTCTTCTCAGCATCACATCACACCTACTCTAAAATTGACCACATAATTGGAAGTAAAGCACTCCTCAGCAAATGAAAAACAACTGAAATTATAACAAACAGCCTCTCAGACCATAGTGCAATCAAGTTAGAACTCAGAATTCAGAAACCAACCCAGAACCACACAGCTTCATGGAAACTGAACAACTGGCTCTTGAATGTTGACTGGATAAACAATGAAATGAAGGCAGGAATAAAGAAGTTCTTCGAAACCAATGAAAACGAAGACACAACATGCCAGAATCTCTGGGACACATTTAAAGCAGTCTCTAGAGGAAAGCATATAGCAATAAGTGCCCATATGAGGAGAATGGAGAGATCCAAAATTGACACCCTATCATCAAAATTGAAAGAGCTAGAGGAGCAAGATCAAAAAAACTCAAAACCCAGCAGAAGACAAGAAATAACTAAGATCAGAGCTGAACTGAAGGAGATAGATACACGAAAAAAGAAAGCAGAAACTGGACCCCTTCCTGACACCTTACACTAAAATTAACTCCAGATGGATTAAAGACTTAAACATAAGACCTGGCACCATAAAAACCCTAGAAGGAAATCTAGGCAAAACTATCCAAGACATAGGAGTAGGCAAGGACTTCATGAACAAAACACCAAGAGCATTGGCAACAAAAGCCAAAATAGACAAATGGGACCTAATGAAACTCCACAGCTTCTGCACGGCAAAAGAAACAGTCACTAGAGTGGATCGGCAACCAACAGAATGGGAAAAAATTTTCGCAGTCTACCCATCTGACAAAGGGCTGATATCCAGAATTTACAAAGAACTCAAGCAGATTTACAGGAAAAAAACAAACAAGCCCATTCAAAAGTGGGTAAAGGATATGAACAGATACTTTACGAAAGAAGACATATATGAGGCCAACAATCATATGAAAAAATGCTCATCGTCACTGGTCATCAGAGAGATGCAAATCAAAACCACATTGAGATACCATCTCACGCCAGTTAGAATGGCGATCATTAAAAAATCTGGAGACAACAGATGCTGGAGAGGATGTGGAGAAAAAGGAACACTTTTACACTGTTGGTGGGAGTGTAAATTAGTCCAACCATTGTGGAAGATGGTGTGGCGATTCCTCAAGGCCTTAGAAATAGAAATTCCATTTGACTCAGCAATCCCATTACTGGGTATATACCCAAAGGACTATAAATTGTTCTACTATAAGGACACATGCACACGAATGTTCATTGCAGCACTGTTTACAATAGCAAAGACCTGGAATCAACCCAAATGCCCATTGATAATAGACTGCATTGGGAAAATGTGGCACATATACACCATGGAATATTATGCAGCAATCAGAAATGATGAGTTTGTGTCGTTTGTAGGGACATGGATGAATCTGGAGAACATCATTCTCAGCAAACTGACACAAGAACAGAAAATGAAACACTGCATATTCTCACTCATAGGCGGGTGATGAAAAATGAGAACACATGGACACAGAGAGAAGAGTACTAAACACTGGAGTCTATTGGGGAAAAAAGGGGAGGGCCAGTGGGAGGGGGAGGTGGGGAGGGATAGCCTGGGGAGAAATGCCAAATGTGGGTGAAGGGGAGAAAGCAAACAGAACACACTGCCATGTGTGTACCTATGCAACTGTATTGCATGCTCTGCACATGTACCCCAAAACCTAAAATGCAATAAAAAAAAAAAATTAGCAGGACAAAAGTAGAACTAAAAAGGACATTTTTGAACATAATTTATATATAACATAAAAGAATAACTTGTATATTTTCAAATTAATTTTTTGAAGCACTTCCTTCACAGTGTTAGTTTAGTCTTCTGCATTCCATAGATGTTCAATAAAAGAATAAAATTAGAGAATATAGTAAAGAATAAAATTAAGTATCCTTAAACTCCAAAATTTTATGATCTAAAAGCAATCTTCATAAATATATATAACCAAGAAGTTGTTCAGTCTTGAAATTTAGTACTTCTGAGTTTAGCTTATAACATTTATTCAGACACTGGGATATAATTTGAACAAATATTTATTTAAAATGCAAATGATGAAAATCTTTAGTAAATATATAAAAGTTAGTTTAGCTAGGAAATGAAAAAATCTGAAAATCTGCTTTTTTAATGTACTACTTCTACCAAGTTGTTGAGCAGGTTTATATAGGTGAAATTATAAATATTCATCAAATATCTTAAGTATAATAAAGTTCAATTAGGGCAAGTTCACATTAAAGAAAATAAATGTATAAATACAAAAACATGAGATTCCTAAGAAAAAAATTCAGAGTTTCTCAAAAATGACAATGATGACAAGGTTTTTAATAAGACAATCTTAGGTCTTACTTATGTCCAGGAGGTATCAGATTATGTCAAAACTTCAGGTCACACATTTATCTGACCTTTCAACAGTAAAATGAAATTGCTGGATGTACAGAAATGAATATAGTAAGAATCTTATAGAATAATGAAGAAAATAACGATTTACTATTACAGGATAAACTGACACCAAATTTATTCATTCACCAAATAATCATTCAGTATTTATTATACCAGAAAATCTAATCTAAGATCTTTTCTTCACTCTGAAAAAAGGTCAGAAAGATATATACATAGCATTTTTATAAATTAATTTAAAAATAAAACATCAATTTTTGTAACTAGTATATTTTCTGCTATAGAAATAAAAAATAATTTTAAAGCCTATTTGTTACTTCAGTACTGAGTACTATACTATCTCACAAAAGAGCCTAAATAAACTTTACATACAAGTAAATGTGCTGTCTGAGGTGGTTTTACTTGTCTATTCAACTTTTTTGGTTACAAAAAAGAAAATAATACAAGACTGAGAGCAAAGCACTTAAGGTTTTAAAAGAAATAATGTAAAACATTTTGCATTTATAAAAAGCTATTTATACTTATCTTCCTTCTACTCATCAAGAAACGAATAAACATAGTAAATATTTTGCTGTTTAGTTATTTATAATAAACACAATATGTATTTTGATTAAATATAGAGCAGTATGTATCACATGTAGAAAAAGTGATATTTAAAACTGTCCTATATACAGAAAGTACATTTAGGAGATTTAGTTCTATTCTCTCCGAACTGTTTATTATTACAAGGGAAAAATGTTGCAATAATTGATCATGGTTGTGATACTTGCAATTTTGTATACAAAAACAATTACAATAACTTCAAATAGGAAAGTAGATTGATATTTCATATGAATATTAAATAATGCATTTGCTATAAAAGTTTTTCTCCTCTTTGGAAGAAAACAAATTTTAATGAAAATTTAATAATAACACAAGGCACAATAAAGAGATTGAATGATATCATAACTCTAATTATAGAAATGTTTAGAACACTACTGTTCATAAGAAACAACCTTTAAGAACATTATTTAGTTTTTAAACATTTAATACAATTTAAGATACAAGTCTCTCAAAAGGAAGTATTCCTTGAAAAAATCTTCAGGTTTTATGAAAACAAGTCAGAAAGATAATTAGGATTGTCAATATTTTTACCTGAAAATTTTACAAGGATAGAAATCTCCAAAGCAATATATATATTCTCTTTCCATAATTTTATGTTGCATAAAATCATACTCAAAAGGAATTTTCCATTTTTCTTTTGTATTAAAATTGGAAATAATTCCTCTAAAATCCTCACTAATACTTCAGAGTTTAGGGGACTTAAGACTAATTTTACACTTTAGGGATATTTAAATCAATAAAGCAGTTACTGAAGCAACATCACTTTATCTAGACTAGTGCTTTTTAAATATAGCTTCCAATAATTAAAGATAAAAATGTAGCAGGTTTTTTACAAGGTGAAAGCTATCCTTACCATTTTTCTCAGTAAATTAGAGTAATTGATTTTTTTTACATTTACTGACAACAGCTACTCATATGACTCATATATTTCAGACTCATGATAATTAAGTTCAAGCTATTATATCATTAATTATCAAGAAATTTATGTTTTCTTGATACAAAATGGACTATCTTACAAAACTGTAGGCCACTGATAAAAGGAAGTAGCCAGAAGGTAGCCACTTTTAGTCCTCAGGCAAAACTGGAAGTCTATATGGGCAAGTCAGGACTAATAAAGTATCACCAAGAATAGGCAATAGGTCCTATGTATATAAACTGAGGACCATTCCTGGTGTACAATGATTATACAAACTGATAGGGATAGTTTTCTCCAAGGTCCAACATTCCAGTTTTTGTTTTTGTTTTTGTCTTTTAATATTTTAAGTTCTGGGGTACATGTGCAGATCATGCAGAATTGTTACATAGGTATACACATGCCATGGTGGTATGCTGCATCCATCCTCCCTCCAAGGTCCAACATTCTTAACCAGTACTGAGAAAAGCAATCACCAAACATCTCTCTCCATAACACATCTGGTAAATAGCTCACACTGCAGAAAGAGAGAATTTAGGTGCTCAAGCTTGTTTAAGCAACTCTGGTTGAATATAGGTGGTTCTTGTTTAGACTTAGGGCTGTTAATTTATATGATTCAAATAATATTTCTTTTTTTCAACTTCCTCTAAAGCTGAGAAAGAAAGGTGATAAGAGGAAAAAAAAAGATAAAGGCAAATAACAAAACTTGTGACTCTGAAAACCTGTGAGTAGAACACATTATTTTGTTGCCATACGCACTGTTCTTCAAGAGTAGAATTGTTAACCATGCACTTAAACGAGTTCAATCAATCCTGTCAGAAATGACTAGGTTAATATCAGTGACAGAATCCAAGAAGATGAAACATTATTGCACCAGAGTGCCAATATCCTGTAAGAATGTAATTAGTGCAATGTTCTTTGAACTGACTGCACCATGGATTACACCATAGTCAAGATATGGTGACCCCTGTGACCCACACGTACACCTCCAGATGGCCTCCCAGAGCCAGAAAGTCTGAGATAACAAGAAAACTGCAAAAGGAGAAGAACACCTAGCTCCTACAGTGCCTGATTAACTGACCCTGCTACATTCCATGACTGTTCCTACCTCAACTGATAAGTCAACCATGTGACACTGGATCCTGTGGCCTGATTAACCAAC
Source organism: Callithrix jacchus (assembly GCF_049354715.1). Lineage (NCBI taxonomy): Eukaryota > Metazoa > Chordata > Mammalia > Primates > Cebidae > Callithrix > Callithrix jacchus. Next base: position 99,851,096 of record NC_133504.1, on the reverse strand, counting down.
CTTGTGACATTCTACCACTGTTCCTGCCTAAACTGATAGTCGATCTTGTGACAATGGACCCTATGATACCCTGCCCCACCACCAGCTTGCAAAAAAAACTGCCCTAAACTGTAACATTCCATTGCCTACCCCCAACCTATAAAACCGGCTCCTATCCCACCATCCTCTGCTGACTCTCTTTTTGGACTTAGCCCACTCACACTCAAGTGAATAAACAGCCTTGTTGCTTACACAAAGCCTGTTTAGGTAGTCTTTTTCATTCAGAGCACTTTTAACAATGAGTGTGACTTTTGAAATGGGAAGATGGCAGTTAGAAGGCAGGAAAAACTTGCAGCTCCCACTTGGAAGGACAGGGCAGCATGTGGAAACCCATATCATGAACTTTTTCTCCAGGAACTATCATAGAAACATATTAGGAAAGCTGAAAGAATCCACAGACCCTTTGAAGGAGGTGGGTTGCTACTGCAGGCTCTTATGGGACAGCTTAGGAACTGTAAGTCAGTTTGCTTTATCGGCTCAGTCTCATGGCCTGGGGCAAGTTCTAAGCCCTGTTCAGCAGCTTCATGTAAATAAACTGTGCTGTTGGGTGGGTGGGCAGGCATTGTTAAATTAACACCAACCTTTTGGGGTACAGGCTGTGTGGGAGCAGGGTGAGACCTGTGACTGACAGCTTTCCCTCACTTCCCTGAGGACCTGTGTGATGTAGCAGAGTCAGCCATAATTCCCCTGGGAACATAACTCTATTGGACCGGGAACCACAACTCCACTTCTCACAGCACACCCAGCAAGCCTTGCCCACATGAGGCAACGCTGTCAAGAAAGGCCTAAAGTGACTAATCCATTCCACCTTCCCAATCTCCCTAAGCCTTTGGATCCCTTCCTCTACATCAAACCAAGGGAGATCAGGCACTTCCAGCTCACTTACAGTGGGCCATCTTTTGATCCCTATTACAGGTAACCAAGCAAATAAGCTATTAGAATCTTTTTTAACTCTCTGAGCTGCGACATTAAATGCAGAGTTTCTACTTAGTGGGCCCAAATAAATCAATAAATTCAGCCTGATCCAACTGTATGTTCCTTCCAACATTATCCCACATCTTTAATATCCATTCCCATGCCTGTTCTCCAGATCCCTGTTTTTATGAATTAGAAAACTCAAGCAGTTTATTCAAGTGTAACACATCTCCTCATGGGTCACACTCTCAACCTCACCTCTAGGGGCCCACTGGGACTTTAGTCTAGGTATAGGTCTAGAAGCTAATGGGGTGGCTTCTGAAGAGAATCAACATTATCATGCTTGGCAACTAATTCAGGGGAGGCCATAACGTTTTCCTCAGGCAATGCAGAGTTTATCTTTTCAGACAAAGATGGAATGGAATACTGCCATTACTGGGGAGGAGGAAACTGTATTTTCTGGCAAAAAAATGCTTCATCAGAGTTTACAAGCTCAGTGTCCCCAGCTTCATCAGAGTCCTCCCACATATCCCCATTCCAAGTTGAAGGGTTCCATTCTTTTATATCAATGTCCTCAGCTTAATGATAGACACCTGGCAAGGCTGTGCATGCACCTTTTGTTGCATGTCAGCCACTTGCAAGATAAAAGTTGTGCCTATTTTTCCACAATTTCATATCTTTCTCTACAGGAGATAAGACTCTCACTGAGGGCAATCTTAGCAGATTTGAGGTTCAGCATCTGCTTCTGAAGCCAGGAGTTAGAATCCCTGGGTTCATCGATTTCTTTCATTACTTTGTCCACTGAAGTTTGGAGCAACCAACCAGCTTCATTATGTTCCTTAGTTCTCCACATATGGTCAAAAGTATTATGTATAAAGTCATCAGACTCCTTGCTTCTGAGGAGCAGTGAATCAGGAGTGTCAAATGCATTTATTTTGCATAACTCTCTAAATAGTTCATGCCAAGGACTATCAGTGTTCTCTAGACTACTAGAAGTAGAGTCTTAGCATTTTGGAGTCTAATCATATTAAGTAGCCAACTTCAGAAACCCTAAAACCAACAAAAGAACTCCGTCATTAATATTCTGTTCTTCTAGAACCACTCATGTTACCAAAATCTGTATTAGTCAGGGTTCTCTAGAGGGACAGAACTAATAGGATATATATATACACATATATGTGTACATATGCGTGTATATATACGTGTGTGTGTGTGTGTATACGAAAATTTATTATTAACTCACATGATCAAAAGGTCCTACAATAGGCTATTTGCAAGCTGAGGAGCAAGGAGAGCCAGTCTGAGTCCCAAAACTGAATAACTTGGGGTCTGATGTTTAAGGTCAGGAAACATCCAGCATGGGAGAAAGATGTAGTATGTGAGGCTAGTCTATTCTTATCCTTTCACATTTTTCTGCCTGCTTTATGTTCTAGCCATGCCGACAGCTGATTAGATGGTGCCCACCCAGATTAAGGGGGGTCTGCCTTTCCCAGCCCACTGACTCAAATGTTAATCTACTTTAGCAATACCCTCAGGGACACACCTAGAATCAATAGTTTGTATCCTGCAGTCCAATCAAATTGACACTTAGTATTAACCATCACACCTTGAAAGAGTTTATGAACTCCATGAAAATGATCCATAATATATAATCATCAAAATGATCTTTCTGGGCTGAAAGCTATCCTTAAGATGCAAAGATCTTTGTCTATTCCAATACAAGAACTACTTACATAATATGTCTGGATTCCTCTCAACACAACTCAGAGAAGATCATACCTTGGACAGATATCCCAAGGCCTAATACTATAGGCTGAAAATAGATTTTACAGGACAGAACATAATCTGTCCCCTAAAATTTAATACTTCAGGGAGTTCAAAAAAATATCAAGACCTCTGTCAGAAGAAATGAAGGAAGAGAATTAAAGCAAGGTTGTAGTCCATGGAGAGTCAAGGACCTTTTAGGAATGGCAAATGACAGGAAGCTTTTAAGCATTCACTTTGGGGTATTAAGAAATGTGCCATGACCTTTACAATTGAAGTGCAAAAGCAATTTCTAAAACCAAAAGTTTAAATCACATTTTCAAATAATATACAATACTGTCTCACAAAATTTAAACCTAAGGTATAAAGTTGAGTTTTTAAAGGCAGAAGTTTAGGTCACATTCTAAAATATATTTCACAGCTACACTTGAAAATTTCTAGGATAAGATGAACATTAGAAATAAACTTAGAAATTGTCATTCAATATTAAAAAGTGTATATAATTTAAATCATGCTTTATCATTCCTTATTAGCAATTTATCTAGAAAAAAATCTGAAAATATTAAAAATAAAACACTGGGTTTTGCTTGATTTATATTAATATGTAATATTATAATTCTACTCAGAAATCTTCAGTATCTATAGCTCAGAGGAGAAAATTTAAACTGCATATTTTTTGATATGCTTTGTGACCTAACACTATCTACATATCTAATATCATTCTATCCATTTTATATTTTAGTAATACTAACAATAAAAGCTTGCCAAGGATATTCTATTCTCCAGTGGCTCTTTGAGTTTGCATATACTGTTTCCTTTGCCTAGAATAAGCCTCATTGGCTTACCAAGTAAAAAACTCCCATTACTCTTTTATATTTCATATAAAATACTTTCTGAAGCTTTACTTACTTCCTTTGTTTAACTTCAAAATTCCTTTTTTTCTTTGTTTTCTTTTTTTTCCTTTTTTGTCACTCTGTCACGAAGCCTGGAGTATAGTGGTGTGATCACAGCTCACTGCAACCACCTCCCAGGTTCAAGCGATTCTCATTCCTCTGCCTCCTGAGTAGCTGAGACAACAGGTTCACGCCACCACACCTAGCTAATTTTTGTATTTTTAATTGACATGAGGTTTCACTATGTTGGCCAGGCTGGTCTCGAACTCCTGACCTCAGGTGATCTGCCCACCTTGGCCTCCCAAAGGGTTGGTATTATAGGCATGAGCCACTGCACCCGGAAAAGAAATTCTTTACTCTGTCATCTTGGTACCTTTCACCTATTCCCAAATAATAATTATTTTATTATAACTAAAACAATTATATATACAGTTTCTCCTTACCAGATTGCTGTATATTTCAGAATAGAAATTTTTCATTTTTAGATTCAGAGCCTATATCAGACTAGGATCATAAACTAGAAATAATTGAATATAGCCATGAAACAAAGGTAACAGTAACAATAACAAATGGCCCCACTGTATATCAAGTACTATAATAAATGCTTTTTTCAGTATATTTTTATACTACATTTATAGTAGTTTTATCCTTGTATCTGAGCTATCAAGTGATCATAGTGCGATTGATAGTATTTTCTCTTGATCCCATGAATCTACCTTTTCCCTTTGCCCTATAACTGTAGCTTTGAATTTTTCTTTTCATTTGTATGTAATGAAATTCCTTTTCTAACATAATTTCATGCAAGTATATAATATATGAAGCATAGAAAATGTAGCCCTTCTGATAAAAGCAGATAACGGAGGACTAGACACATATACTCAGCACCTACTTATCTCCTGCAAGTAGCATGTCAGAACCAAAACAGACTAATGCCCTAGAATTTGCTTCTCATCTCTACTTACTGTCTATCCATATGTTGAAATTCTAACCCCTAGTGTGATAGTATTAGAAAGTTGGCATTTGTAGGTGATTAGGTCCTGAGGTAGAGCCCTGGTGAATGGAATTAGACCCTTATAAAAGAGAGCTCCTTTGCCCTTCTGCCATGTAAGGACACAGTAAGAAGACAGCTGTCTGTGAATCTGGAAGAAGGCCCTCACAAAACACTAAATTTTATCTAGGACTTTCCAGTGTCCAGAGCTACGAGAAAAAAAAATTTTGTTGTTTATAAACCACCAAGTCTCTGGTAGTTTGTTAAAGCAGCCAAAACCAACTCAGACACAGAGGGAACGGTAGTCTAGAAACCCAAATTGGGGCAGAGTGAACGTTTCCAAGAAGAATAATCCATTATATTAAATGCTGCTGCTAGGTTAAGTAAAATAAGGACATTCATCATGGGATCTACCAAAGGATTGGGCAAGAGATTTATCTAAGTCATTGATGCGCCATTTCTGTGGGGAGAAAGCCTTATAAGTGTCAAATTAAAAGAGAATAAGAAAAGAGAAAATGGAAACAATGAATGCATGCTAGTACTTTAAGTAGCTTTTTAAAGAAGAAAATACAGAAAAAGGGATTTAGTTGAAGGAAAAATGAACCTGAGAGATATTTTTTAGATTGGAAGAAATGCAAAATGGTTGTATATTTAAATGAATGATTTACCAGAGAGGAAAAAATGAAGTAAAGGGAGAAATTGCTGGTACAACATCTTTGAGCAGATAAATCAAATGAGATCTAGATGGTAATTAAAGGTATTAGGCTTAATTAGGAGGCAACACAGTTCAGCATCAGGAGGATAAGCAGAGCAAATATGTAGAAACACTTCTGGGTAAAGTGATATGCTGATAGGACCGTGCAGAAATTTTCAGCAAAATGTCTGAAGGCATTAACTAAAAGAGGATGAGAGGAAAAGGCACAGTGGTTTAATGCCTGCAATCTCAGCACTCTGGGAGGCAGAGACAGTTGGATAGCTTCCAGAAATCCAAAACCAGCCTGGGCAACAGGGCAAAACTCCATCTTTACAAAAAATACAAGAAATTAGCCAGGCATAGTGGTGCATGCTGGTAGTTACAGCTACTGGGAGGCTGAGGTGAGAGAATTTCTTGAGGTTGAGGTTGCAGTGAACTCTGATTGTACCACTGCACTCCAACCTGGGCAACAGAGTTGAGACCCTGGTTCAAAAACATGAAAACAGTTTCAAAAAATAAAAGAGGATGGAAGGTGGAGGGAAGCATTAGATATTTTAGAACAGAAGGTATGAAAGAGTTACCTATGAGAGTGTGAGAATAACTGCAATAGAAAGAAATATTACGACAGGTGGGCCTTTGAATAGTAATTGGATGAATAATAAAGATGACAGTCCAAATTGTAAGTGGAAAGAAGGTAGGAGAGATTGATCTGTCAAACCTAATACCAAAGTAAATATATAAGGTAGCATAGAATCAAAGACAAAAATTAAAACCATATCCAAACCAAAAGAAAATATATAGGCATTAAATAAATTAACCTGGGTATGAAGAAACACTTTCTAAGCCTACAAAATGATTTTATAAAGTAAAGAAAATATTTAATAGATTTTACCATATAATCAAAACATAAAATTTCTTAGGTAAGTTGGTAACCATTACTATATAGCAAATGAGGGTTTATGTTGAAACTCAAATACAAGTACTTTGGTCAGACTTTCTACTCTCTCGAATCTATACTCTAAGCTAATGGAATAAAGGGTATTCCAATATTGATATCTTTGATACATGGCAAAACAAATATCAAAGTGCAACTCATCTAAATGATGCAAAAGGGACAGAAACACAACTAAAATAACGTAGAAATGTTTTTTTAAGATATCATTATAGGTACAAAAAGTTAAAAATAAATAAATTCAAATGTAACTCTGCACTGTACATTTTAACATCTTCATAAGCAAATGGTTCTCTTGAAAAATAAAATTTACAAAAATTCACTTCACAAAGGAAACAACATAAATAGACCAATAATTATTTAAGAAATATGAAAAAAAATTTAATGTATTACCTCACTAAAAATAATTTCTAAAAAATTACAGATATGTATTAAATGTCTTATAATATCCAAACTGATGAAATAAAGGGAAAAATTGCTGGCAACACATCTTTGAGTAGATGAAACAAATGAGATCTAGCATGTAATTCGAGAGGTATCAGGCTTAAACAGGACAAGCCTTGTTTGCCAGTAATTCTAAACATTTTCCCTAAGGAATAATCAAAGGTAGGAACAAAGATCAGGTATAAAATCATCTTTAGAGGACTGTTTAAAATAATATAAACATTAAAAACTTGTTAAAGAACTGCTATACTCACTATGAAATATCTTCCTGCCTTTAACATTATTTTTCTGAGAATGTGGAATAAAGAAAATTTTTTTCTATTTTTGGTGAAAATATAATTAAATTATATATATGTTAATGATTTTATTATTTCTATAGTTTAAAAGTATTCTATCCTGTAACAAAAAAAGGTACCTACTAATTTCTTCTTTAAAATTACCCAGCATGAGGGTTTTAGACAAGTGGGTAATCTGCTAACAAAAGGATTTTTTAAATGAATTCCTTTATAATTTTTCATTTAATTTGAGTAAATTTTCTTTTTATAAAAATATATCTTTGTTCATTTCTGTACTACTTGAATAGAAGTTTAAATGAAATTACACTATAATCTGTTCTATTGTGCCTTTTCTAAATTTTCATATTCATGGGATATTTATCAGCCTTAAATGTGATGTGAAGTCTGAATTCAAACTTCTAAGTGTAAATTTTCATCAAAAAAATTTAAAACTAATATAAAGTCAATGATTCAGTTTAATTAATTAGTACTAACACACATGCATCAATTTCTAGTTTATAATAGCACAGCCAAATAAATGTTTTATTAAAATATAGTTGACTTTAATTAAAAAGGCATTAATCCATACTAATAAAAAATAAGAATCTCAATTTTTAAATTTAGAACTGAAAATAAGTAATAAACTAAACATACGGTGTGATTCCAATTCTCGACATGTTCTGGATTTAGACATGTTAATATTTTTTCTCACTTATATTGTCCTACCCAATTCTGCTGCTATTAAAAATTCTCTTTGAAACTAATCCCTAATTGAGATTTTTCAAGCAATTATATAACCTGCAAAAATTAAAAATTATACCCATAAAATGAATTGTGTTATTGAACTTCAATTAATTTCAGTGAAATTTTTGCTTTTTTAAGAGATAAATATTTAAATCTTTTTCTAATATTTAGATGAAGGATTTTATAATGTTAAATTCATTTAAATTTCTTCTATCTAGCTTTTAAAAATATTCTCACATAGTCACTGTCTAAATATCAAAAAATCAATATATTTGAAGCAAACAAATAATCAGTATATTTGACTCAATCGTTGTATTTGAACCCTTGTCTAAACCTTAAAAATATGGTTTTTTTGGTCTGGTGACTAATTCAACTAAAGAATATGAATGAAACAATAAAATGTATTGTTAAATGAATATATACATATTATTTTCACTGAGGAAATATATATCCCAATGAGGAAATGTTTATGTCTAGATAAATTAGTGATTTATGAGAAGAAAATCCTGATTTTACATATTGTTAATTTATTCAATAAACATTTATTAATATACTATTAGGTGCCAAATTCTGTGGGTGAAACCCAAATAATATACAATTAAATAAATCATTTCCTTCATGAAGCTCAGATTTTAATAGTGAGAATTCTTAGTTGAAATCATAAGTAAACATTTACAGATTAATAAATCTTCTAAAATTGTATATACAGTTTCCCCTTAGCTTTTATTAGATCTTCAAAAAGGTTAATGATAGTAATCCAACAAATATCAATAACTAGAAGGAGAAAAAATGACAAACAGGTTAGCTAGTAATTAAAAAAAAATAGGCACTCCTGCTGGAGGTCATGGCGTTTGCGAAGGCAAGGTCATCAGTTCAAGGCTCACCTGAGCAACCTCATAAGCTCAAACTGATTGGCAAAAAAAAAAAATAGGCAAAGTAAGATATATTCCAAAAGGAACTCTGATCTCCCTCCACCCACCAAAACTGGGGAGTGAACTTATTCTACTTGGGGAACTCAAGAGAGAATTCACAAAAGAATGAAAATAACAAGCTGACATTATAATTGTGGGTGTACAATTTAAGAAAGCTCCAGTTTTTCCAAATATAATTGTATGACCCACCAACATTGGATAGTTTGGGATCCTTTGTGGACATAAAACATTAAAAATGTATAACTGTCTCAATGGCAGAGGTCACACATTTAAGTATTTTTCATGTATAACTGAATTGCAATTCTAAATCTATATCATGCATTACTAGAATTAGCTTTTTCTGTAAAAAAAGGTAAAATGTTTAAGACAAACATGTTTTCAAGAGTCACCAACTTAAACTTACTAGTGTTAATAATAGAGAGACCTAGTAATTTATCAACCTATTAACTTAAAAGTAACATCTTTAAAGTTGGAAAATTATGAATAAAGCATTTATTTAAGGTTTTCAATTATCAAAGACAAAAAAAATTACAGATTCTGTTCTCAACAGAAAAATTTTCTTGAAGTTCAGTAATATTAGTCTGCAATTTCAAGAATACCTTAATAAACAAACAACACTATAAAACCTGTAAATGTTTACTCCGACATAGGAAATAATTTTGCATAATAAATGCCTCTCATAAAGTATAAATATATCATATTAAACTTATAAAATCTTAAGAAAGAAAATGCAAGAATGTCTTAAATACTAGAAAGACTAGTGGGAACATCCTTTATGAAGAATGTATCACAAAATGAAAAATGATACTATTAGATTGGCTGACATTTATTATTTCTGGATACCATTAAATTGAGTTTTATTAAAGGAGAGAAATTGTTTAACTGAAGATGTAATATAATTTAATGTTGTCAAACTATGAACAACTAAAATACCTAACTTATCAAGACCAATAGCTTATTAATCAGTATTTACTTTAAGATCTTCTCTCACTGTGCCCATTAATCTAAAGTAAACAAACGTCATAAACTTTGCACAGTCCTAATCAGTTCCCCATTTACAAGACTTGCCTTAAATCACCTAGCATAGATCCTAAGACCTTATCAATACCCTCCTTGACTTCCACCTTCTGAAACAGTAGAAGACTCTCTAGAGATTCTCCCTTTCTGAAGTAAGTGTAATGAACTTAGCTTTGCTTAATCAGCAGGGGTTGTCTTTTTGGAGGAATCATCAGCCAACAAAATAATAACTCTTCGATTACTCATTTTCATTTCTTTTATTTTATGATATTATATTATGAACGTGCCTTTGATGGAATGCTGAAAAGTATTTAGACTTCGACATTTTATTTTTATTTATTTACTGATTTTATTGTTGTTGTTGTTGTTTTTCTGAGACGGAGTCTTGCTCTGTCACCCAGGCTGCAGTGGAGTGGCATGATCTCAGCTTACTGCAATCTCCACCTCCAGATTCCAAGATTCTTCTGCCTCAGCCTCCCAAGTAGCTGAGATTACAGATTCCCAAGTAGCTGAGATTACAGATTACATGCCACCATGCCTGGCTAATTTTTATATATTTAGTAGAGACAGGGTTTCATCATGTTGGCCAGGCTGGTCTTGAACTCCTGACCTCAAGTATCCACCTACCTCAACTTCCCAAGTGCTGGGATTACAGGCATGAGCCACTGCGCCTGGCCTTAGATTGTGACATTTTAAATCAGGAGAAGAGCATACATTCAATATAAATGGACTTGTCATTAACCGCCAAAAGCAACATTCATTTTGGTTTGCACTTGGAATTAACTCTTACATTAATTTTTAGAAATCACTATAAAAAATTTCATTTTCAATAGTTAGTAGGGTAGGAATGGGGAGCCTATTTCATTATAATTCTCAAAACGGTAATTAAAGGCTATTGTGAACAGTTTCTAAAATCCAGCAGGTTATAATCAGAAGGTCCAGAAATTAAAAGATACCTTTATTTATTATGAACTTAAATACGGCATCCATGTTCATTAAAAGAAAATAAAAGATCAACACACGATTTTAGTGGATCCACAGGGCTTTCTTTTGAGCTCTCTGATAATTATTTCAATAAGTACTAAGAGATTGCAATGTATGTAGTCAAACAAGTATGTAAACAAGTACATTTTAAAATGTGCAGGAATACAAATAAATTATATATATAAATACTGTAGAGCATATTTAGAAATAGAAATATTGTTTAAATAATTCTTAAATTCTTAAATAATTCTTTTTAAATGTCAGACTACATCTTTAAAACTCTCTTCTTTAGTCAAAATATTTTCATTAATCAGCAATATGAATAAAATATATCAAACGGACTTTAATATATATATTTGTAGTACTTGCTGGAAAATATTCTATTCTTGTGTCATTGATAAGAAAGAAATACTGACAAACCTCATACGTTGCTGGGCCTGGAGTAATCTCTCTGGACTCTACAAAGCACTTTGATGCTTTCATAAATAAGGGTGTGGGGCAAGATTTCCTTAAAACAGGATTGTATGATGCAGGACCTGAGAGAAAACAAATGTAAAAATTATAATTAAATGTGTCGTAAAATTATTGATTTTGGTCACATAGATAGTAAGCTCAGGTTCTTAATGTATAAAATTAGCAAAAAATTTTAGACCCATTCTTTTGAATGCTTAAAATCATTTGGTTTACATCTTTCAAATATGATAGGCATAAAATAGTGACATCTGTTTACCACATAATTAAATACAGTACAGCAATAATTTCCAAATAAGAGAAAACAGTACTCCCTCAAGATACTTATACATGATGAATGAAGATGGTTAACTCTTATATACTAAATATTCATTCACATGTTCAGTGAGGAATTAGTGCTTGAGCTACATTTGGAAATACAAATAAAATTTAAAGAATCAGAGCAGTGTTTTAGTAGCATTCTGGGCACTGAACATTATGGAAATCAAGACACAAAGATGGAATGTATATGGAGCAATTGGATGTGGTAAACAGGTTGTTTACATGGAACACGGCCTAATCCTAAATAAGGATTTTTGTACTTAAGCCAATGGGTTTCAAATTGTATTCTTTAATGCTTCCATATTATTATAGAAGTGACCAGAGGAAAAGCCCAGGTAGAAAATCTTTGAATTTTTTTCATTCACAACATCTCTAACAACATTTGAGAACCACTTTAATTGACAATGTGTAGCTCTTAAAAGTTTTAGATTGAATAGTCATGAAAAGTGGTAGTTTAGAAAGTGAATTCTGACAGTACAGGATGAGATGACTTGAAGGAATACTAACAATGAGTTTATGCACATTACTAGGGGAAAAGAACAACTCGCAACATTTTCTAAGAGGTACAACAAATACTACATCCTATATAGAGACTAGAATACGATTAACATTAACAGTGGCTACAAAAAAGGTAATATTGTGACAGAAATAAGGAGACATGAAAGGAAGATACTATTGGAGGGAAATATTATGAGTTTGTTTGTGAACTAGTTATGCTTGAAAAGATGACAGGCTACCCAGAATAGAAATGTCCAGAAAACAATTAGAGATTGAAGCTCAGTGAGAAAGCTGATCTGGAGAATGAGCATGAATGTATTCACTTAGAGGCAATGGTTGAGGTTTTTCTAAGTCAAAGAGTATAGAAAGAGGACTGAATATTTAGGGGCTATATAAAGGAAGGGAAGAGAAGGACCAAAAAAGGAGACAGTCTAGTGCAGTGGCCCTTAATCTTTCTGGCGCCAGGGACCAATTTCGTGGTAGATAATTTTTCCATGGATGTTTGGGGAGTGGAGGAGGTGAGAATATGGTTTCAGAATGGAATTGTTCCACCTCAGATCATCAGACATTAGTTAGATTCTTGATTCTCATGAAGAGTGTGCAACCTAGATTCTTCACATGTGTAGTTCAGGACAGGGTTTGAGCTCCTATGATGATATAATGTCAGGAGGTGGAGCTCAGGTGGTAATCTCACCCATGGTCTATTGAATGGGACCTAGCTGGTAACTTCACAGAGAGAAGATAGGGGCAGGTGATTTTTTTTCTTCATTCATATTTTAAACAATATTATTGAGTGTCTATCACATGCCAAACGTTGTGTATCAAGAGAATGTTAGAGGTCTACTATATCAAATGTTTCAAGAGGGGAGAAGACTGAGGAAGGACACTGTAGAACATGTGGAATATAATTTTAGAAGAATGGTAGTGAATTAAATTAAATTGGGGGGCATAAAAGAGGAATGTATGGGGAGAGAAGAGAAAAACTTCAGCCATAGAATATTGGCAATAAATATAAATAGTGAAAAAGGAGAGTAGATATGATATTAATAAAATACAAAATTAATTTCTCTACATTTCCCTAAAAGCATGCAATTCAATCTACCTACTTTGACAAGTACATTCTTGTTGTTGATTTAAAATCTAAAGTATTTTTAAACTCATAGGTTCACATGAAACATTTTTAATGTTTTTAGCTTCATTAATATAGGAAAATTCAAAATTTTAAATAAAGGATGATATCCAGGCTCTAGCCCAGTCATTTTAATATCATTTCAATTAAGATACAGGTATCTAGACTAAGTTGAAGATGGCCAAATAGGAACAGCTCTGGAGTGCAGTTCCCGGCGAGAAAAATGCAGAGGGTGAGTGATCACTGTGTTTCCAAATGAGTTATTACTACTCACAAACCAGGAGATTCCTGGGCTGAAAAGCATCACGAGTTTCCAACATGGCTGTTTCCACTGGCACAATGAGTCTCCATACAAAAACTCACAAAAATATGGGTGGCAATTTCAACTGGCACCTGGAACGTCTGGGAGACAGAGCCTCCCAGTCAACTGGAAAAAAGGGTGCTGAAACATGGAGCCAGGTGATCTGGCTCAGCAGGTCCCACTCACACAAAGACCAGAAATCTGAAATGCTCTGAATTAAGAGTTTCACAGCAAGTACAGATGGACCCAGGACAGTCCAGCTCTGTGAGGGGAAGGGTGTCCACCATTACTAAGGCAGTCCACCACTACCAAGATAGTCCATCATTACCACGGCAGTCTGCTATTATTGAGGCAGTCCGCCATTACCGAGGCAGTCCGCCATTACCGAGGCAGTCCGCCATTACCAAGGCAGTCCACTATTACCAAGGCAGTCCACCATTACCGAATCAATTCTAATGATACCTCTGTAAACAAAACCACAAGGACGTTCACAAAGCAGCTGGGCAGAGCGCACAGCAGCTCAGCAATGCCTCTGCAGGAAGACTGTGACTAGCCTACCTCCTTGCAGAGCAGGACATCTCTGAAAAAAGCCAGTGCTGTGTCAGGAACTTATAAATAAAGCCCCACCTTCCCAAGACAGAACACCTAGGGAAAGGAGGTTATGAGTTCCACTGCAGCAGACTTAAACGTACATGCCAAGTAGCACTGAATGGAACAATGGAGCTCAGGGCTCAGCACTTGAGCTCCTATAAGAGACAGACTGTCCCCTCAAGCAGCTCCCAACTCCCATATATCCAAAGAGACACCTCATAAAGGAGAGCTCAGGCTGATATCTGGCGGGTATCCTTCTGGGATGAAGATAACAGAAAAAGAAACTGGCAGCAACTCTTACTTTTCTGCAGCCACCGCAGGTGATCTCCAGGCAAGCAGGATCTAAAGTAGACCTCCAGCAGTCCTACAGCAGAGGGGCCTGACTGTTAGAAAGAAAACTAAAAAAAACAGAAAGAAATAACTTCGACATCAATTTAAAAAAAGTCCATTCAAAACCCCATCTGAAAGTCACCAACTACAAAGACCACAGGTAGATAAATCAACAAGGATGGGAAAAAAACAGCACAAAAAGAATGGAAACAGCAAAAACCAGAATGCATCTCTTCCTCCAAGGGATCACAGTTCCTCACCAGCAAGAGAACAAAGCTGGATGGAAATTGATCTGATGAACTGACAGAAACAGGCTTCAGAAGGTGGGTAATAACAAAACTAACCCAATGCAAGGAAACTAAGAATGTTGAAAAAAGGATTGATGAAATGCTAACGAGAATAAACAGCTTAGTGAAGAATATAAATGACTTAATGGGCTAAAAAGCACCACACGAGAACTTTGCAAAGCATACAGAAGTTTCTATAGCCAAATCAACCAAGCAGAAGAAAGGATATCAGAAATTGAAGATCAACTCAATAAAATGAAATTAGAAGGCAAGATGAGAGAAAAAAGAGGGAGAAGAAATGAACAAAGCCTCCAAGAAATATGGGATTATGTGAAAAGACCTGATCTAAGTTTGATAGGTGTACCTGAATGTGATGGAGAGAATGAATCCAAGCTGGAAAATGCTCTTCAAGATATTATCCAGGAGAATGTCCTCAACCTAGCAAGGTAGGAAAATATTCAAGTGCAGGAAATACAGAGATCACCACAAAGATATTCTTTAAGAAGAACAACCCCAAAGCACATAATCATCAGATTTACCAGAGTTGAAATGAAGGAAAAAATGCTAAGTGCAGCCAGAGAGGAAGATCAGGTTACCCACAAAGGGAAGTCAATCAGACTCACAGCAGATCTCTCAGCAGAAACCCTGCAAGCCAGAAGAGAGTGGGGGCCAATATTCAACATCCTTAAAGAAAAGAATTTTCAACCTAGAATTTCATATCCAGCCAAAGTAAGCTTCATAAGCAAAAGAGAAATAAAATCCTTTATGAACAAGCAATTGCTAAGAGATTTTGTCACCACCAGGCCTGCCTTACAAGAGCTCCTGAAAGAAACACTACACATAGAAAGGAACAACCAGTATCAACCACTCCAAAAATGTACCAAATGCTAAAGAGAATCAACACAATGAAGAAACTGTGTCAACTAATGGGCAAAACATCCAGCTAGCATCAAAATGACAGGATCAAATTATATATAACAATATTAACCTTAAATGGAAATGGGCTAAATGCCCTAATCAAAAGACACAGACTGGCAAATTGGATAAAATGTCAAAACCCATCAGTGTGCTGTATCCAGGAAACCCATCTCATGTACAAGGAGAGTATCTCATACATACTCTCAAAATAAAGGGATGGAGAAAGATTTACCAAACAAATGGAGAGCAAAAATAAGCACGAGTTACAATCCTAGTCCCTGATAAAACAGATTTTAAACTATCACAGATCAAAAGAGACAAAGAAGGGCATTACATAATGATAAAAGGATCAATGCAACAAGAAGAGCTAACAATCCTAAATATAGATGCACCAAATATAGAAGCACCCCAATACATAAAGTAAGTTCTTAATGACCTACAAAGAGACTTAGACTCCCACACAATAATAGTGGGAGACTTTAACACTGCACTGTCAATAATACACAGATCAATGATACAGGAAATTAACAAGGATATCCAGGATTAAACTCAGATCTGGACCAAACAAACCTAATAGACATAAACAAAACTCTCCACCCCACATCCACAAAATGCACATACTTCTCAGCACCACATTGCACCTACTCTAAAAGTGACCACATAATTGGAAGTAAATCACTCCTCAGCAAATGCAAAAGAACAAAAATCATAATCAACAGTCTCTCAGATCATAGCGCAATCAAATTAGAATTCAGGATTAAGAAACTAACTCAGAACTGCACATCATAGAAACTGAATAACTGGCTCTTGAATGTTGACTGGAGAACAATGAAATGAAGGCAGAAATAAAGATGTTCTTCAAAACCAAAGAGAATGAAGACACAATGAACCAGAATCTCTGGGACACATTTAAAACAGTATCAAGAGGGAAATTTATAGCAATAAATGCCCACATGAGAAGCAAGAAAAAAATCTAAAATTGACACCCTGTCATCAAAGTTGAAACAGCCAGAGGAGCAAGAACAAAAACACTCGAAAGCTAGCAGAAGACAAGAAATAACTGAGATCAGAGCAGAACTGATGGACATAGAGACACAAAAAAACCTTCAAAAAGTCCATAAATCCAGGAGTTGGTTTTTTGAAAAGATCAAAAAAACACACAGACCACTAGCCAGATTAATAAAAAAGAGATAAGAATCAAATAGATACAATGAAAAACAATAAAAGGGGTATCACCACCAATTCCACAGAGATACAAACTGCCATCAGAGATTACCACAAATGACTCTATGCACATAAACCAGTAAACACAGAAAAAAAATGGATAAATTCCTGGACACTTGCAACCTCCTAAGCCTAAATCAGAAAGAAGTCAAAACCCTGAATAGACCAGTAACAAGGGCTGAAGTTGAGACAGCAAATTAATAGCTTACCAATCAAAAAAAGCCAAAGTCAAGAGGGGTTCACAGCCAAATTATACCAGACATACAAAGAGGAGCTGGTCCCATTCCTTCTGAAACTATTCAAACAATCCAAAAAGAGGGAATCCTCCCCAAATAATTTTATGAGACCAACATCATCCTGATATCAAAACCTAGAAGAGACTCACCAAAGAAGAAAACTTCAGCCCAATATCCATGATGAACATAGATGCGAAAATCTTAAAAAAAAAAAAAACTGGCAAACCAATTGCAACAGCACACCAAAGGCTAATCCATCACAACCAAGTAGGTTTCATCCGGGGATGCAAGGCTGGTTCCACATATGCAAGTCTATAAATGTAATCCATCACATAAACAAAACCAAAGACAAAAAAAAACATAATTATCTCAATAGATGCAGAGAAGGCCTTCAATAAAATTCAACATCCCTTCATGCTAAAATCTCTCAATAAACTAGGTATTGATGGAACATATCTCAAAATAAGCTGTTTATGGCAAACCAACAGCCAATATCATACTGAATGGGCAAAGACTGGAAGCATTTCCTTTGAAATCTGGCACTAGCCAAGGATGTCCTTTCTCATCATTCCAATTCAACATAGTATTGGAAATTCTAGCCAGAGCAATCAGACAAGAAAAATAAATAAAGGTATTCAATTAGGAAAAGAGGAAGTCAAATTGTCTCTATTTGCAGACCCCATGATTGTATATTTGGAAGACCCCATCGTCTCATCCCAAAATCTCCTGAAGCTGATAAGCAACTTCAGCAAAGTCTCAGGATACAAAATCAATGTGCAAAAATCACAAGCATTCCTACACACCAATAACAGATTAAAAGAGAGCCAAATCAAGAGCAAACTACCATTCACAATTGCTACAAAGAGAATACAATACCTAGAAATACAACTAACAAGGGATGTAAAGGAACTCTTCAAGAAGAACTACAAACCACTGCTCAAGGAAATAAGAAAGGATACAAACAGATAGAAGAACATTCCATGCTCATGGTTAGAAAGAATCAATATTGTAAAAATGGCCATACTGTCCAAAGTAATTTATAGATTCAGCACTATCCCCATCAAGGTACATATGACCCTCTTCACAGAACTGGAAAAAAACACCTTAAACATCATATGGAACCAAAAGAGAGCCTGAATAGCCAAGACAATTCTAATCAAAAAGGACAAAGCTGGAGGCCTTATGCTGCCTGACTTCAAACTATACTACAAGGCTACAGTAATCAAAACAGCATGGTGCTGTACCAAAACAGAGATATAGACCAATGGAACAGAACAGAGGCTCAGAGGCAATGCCACACATCAGTAATCATCTGATCTTTGACAAACCTGACAAAAACAAGCAATGGGGAAAGGATTCCCTGTTTAATAAATGGTGTTGGGAAAACTGGCTAGCCATGTGCAGAAAGCAGAAACTGGACCCCTTCCTTACACCTTACATTAAAATTAACTCCAGATGGATTAAACACATAAACATAAGACCTAATACCATTAAAAACCCAAGAAGAAAACCTGGGCAAAACAATTCAGAACACAGGCAAAGGCAAGGACTTCATGACTAAAACACTAAAAGCAATGGCAACAAAAGCCAAAATAGACAATTGGGGTCTAATTAAACTCTGTACAGCAAAAGAAACAGTCATTAGAGTAAACCAGCAACCAACAGAATGGGAAAAATTTTTGCAATCTCCCATCTGACAAAGGGCCAATTTACAGAATATACAAAGAACTGAAACAGATTTACAAGAAAAAAAAAAAAAAAAAACCCATTCAAAAGTGGGCAAAGGACATGAACAAACACTTTTGAAAAGAAGACATATATGATGCCAACAAACATATGAAAAAATTCTCATCATCACTGGTCACTAGAGAAATGCAAATCAAAACCATATTGAGATACCATCTCATGCCAGTTAGAATGGCGATCATTAAAAATCTGAGACAATAGATACTAAAGAGGATGTGGAGAAATAGATACTGTTGGTGGGAGTGTAAATTAGTTCAACCATTGTGGAAGACAGTGTGGCAATTCCTTAGGACCTAGAAGTAGAAATTCCATTTGACCCAGCAATCCCATTACTGGGTATATATCCAAAGGATTAAATCTTTCTATCATATAGACACATGCACATGTATGTTCATTGCGGCACTGTTTACAATAGCAAAGACCTAGAACCAACCCAAATGCCTATCGATAATGGACTGGACAAGGAAAATGTGGCACATATACATCATGGAAAACTATGCAGCCATAGAAAATGATGAGCTAGTGTTCTTTGTAGGGACATGGATGAATCTGGAGAACATCATTCTCAGCAAACTGACACAAGAACAGAAAACCAGATACCACATGTTCTCACTTGTAGGCATGACATGGACACAGGTAGGGAAGCATCACACACTGGGGACTGTTGCGAGGGAGAGTAGGGGAGAAACAGCGGTGGGTAGGGAGGTTGGGGAGGGATAACATGGGGAGAGATGCCAGACAAAAGTGACAGGAGGATAGAGGCAGCAAACCACATTGCCATGTAGGTAACTATGCAACAATCCTGCATGTTCTATGCATATTCCCCAGAATCTAAAATGTAATAAAATATATATTATATATATATATAATATATATATATGTATATACATGTAAAGATATAGGTATCTAAAACTTCTTGTGGGAAGCTAATGCATTTTGATATACCAAGTGATAAATAAAGTAAAATGTTTTTGCAAATGCATCTTACTATAAAGCAATAGCATGCATAACTTTAGAATAATACAATTTACATTTACAGTGCAGAGGAATAATGCACACATACATACATAACATCTTTCCTGACAGACATTCATACATACACAATGCATGGGAAAATATATCATCAACCACAGTATTTAAAATAAGAAAACTAAAAAACTATCATCAGAAGCTGGATACATCATAATTCTACAGTCAGTTAATTGAAAATTGTAACTTTAACTATAAAGATTTATAAAGGTTAATGCAACAGGTAAGGCTATTATCCAAACACTATTGTAACTGTAAGTTTCATTTTCACTCATGAAGAAATATTGTCTATCCTCTGCCCTTACCATCAGGGTACAGAAACTGATAAATATTTACATTTACAGTTATAACTCATTAAAAGAAAAGAAATTATTCAAATGTAGTTGTAGCAGATTACTTTTTATTGGAATTCCTTTGAGGAAAAGTGAAGCAAAACTTCTCAACATGCATCTTGCTGCATTTTAGCACTCAACCTGCTTTACGCTACAGAATTTTTTTTAAAATAAAAAGGTTTATTACACTTAGTCTTAAAATATATTTCCAGTTACATATGCTATCACTTATATGATACAGGCCAAAGACTTACATTGCTCCACCAGCTCTGATTCATAGCTAGATTAGCAGAAACTATCTTCTATTCAGATACCAAAATGTTACATTTTAATCACAGGTCATGAAGAAGAAAACTTCTCATTTCAAATCAAACACTTATGAAAAGCCTGTCTGAATCATGACTAGTATATAATGGGAAATTCAAGAGTAGATGATTCTTATAATTGCATATTTTCCAGCCCTGTGCCAACTCAGTCTCTGAAATGTCAACCAATGCTAGAGGGCAAAAATGAAACATAACAGGAACAGTGAGTAATTTAACATAAAAATCTACATTTCTGTCCCTTCAATATGACCATCTTGGTATATTAGAGTGGCCTCAATAAAAACAACTTCTATAAATAAAGTTATAAAATCTCAGATTTCATAAGTTTTTTATAATAAGCTAAAATTATAAATAATGTAATCATTCTTGCTATGAATACTTTTTTCTTGTGAAGGTTACAGAAACCTACTAAAAAGTAAATATTCCAGATATGAGCATAACTTTAGAGATTAAAAATCATTTACAAAATTGTTCATTGAAACTTCATGGCTTTAAAATGTCATTTAGAATGTTTATACATTTATGGAACACATTTTCTCACACTGATTTTATTCTTCAGCTTTACAAATGAAGTAATAGCAAAGAGAAAAGACTAGTACACAAAGAAGTATCATCATCAATGCCAGAGACACATTTATGTTTAATGCTGTTCTACTACTTCTAAGATTAGATTTTATTAAAGGGAACTTCAGATTATGACCATAGAATTGCACAGTCTATTAAATTGACCTATAGGTAATGAAAGAAAAAAAGAGTCCCATACTACATGAATTTTAACCAAAATGTCCATATATATTTTTGCCATTTCCTTAAATTATGTTAAAAAACAAAAATGGTATTACATACTCTAAGAAATAAGACTTTACATATTCAAGGTTATCTTAAAGCTATTATAGTGTATATGGAAGTTACTGTGAACACAGCTCCTAAGAAATGGACTATTATAACGCATTCCAAACTAAGTAGACTGCAAAATTCATCTCCTGGAGTCTACCTAAACCATGCACCTGTTAAAACATGTGTTCCTAGTACTGATTAAGCTATAGTGCTGTCACTGTTATGACATATAAATACAAAATCATATGGATTTGGCTTGACTGAAATATCTCTTTAGACAGCAATGTCTGTTTATCTGTGTACCTCTAAGTACATACTTATCAAAATGTGCATCCATAAGCCCTGCCAAGTGAAGTCTTTCAACTGCTGCTATAAAAAAGATACTTCCACTCTGTGACAATGTAAGTACAATGCAGGTAAATCTGAATGACTTTCACCAGTCATAAATGTAGGTGTAACGATTTCTTTGTGAATTATAAGAACCAACTGGAAGGAAGGATAATACCCCTCACCTAAAATCACTTTGAGTAGGTGGTACATAGATTTGTAACACACGAATTATTTTTAAGAATGAACAGAATTACCAAATAATAAAATATGAAATTGTTTTCAAAGTAAATAGAATACTTCACAACTGTCCTGAAATATTAGTGGCAAATTCTCATCACTAAATTTTGGTTTTATACTCCACAGTTCTTATGTAAAGGTTTGAAGCCATATTGCCAAGAAAATTATCAAGGCAAAAAATGTAGAATAAGTCTCAACATATAATTGAAGTTTCCTTAGATCACCATTATGATTTAAACACTCTATCAGGGCTAAATTAGCAAAGCATTCCCTCTGTCAAGACTGTTACTTATCTCTGGGAATATTACTTGTAAAAATCAGGATAATGATATAACATGAGTTATGTAAAGTCCTTTAAATAAAATACCAACTTTATTTTAAAAATAATTAAAACACTTCATTAAACTAAATTCTTCACAAACATTACAGAAAATCACTAATTTATACCATTTAAATTGTGACTATTTGCCATTTTCTCAAATTGTTAAAAATATTGAGGCTTCTAAATATGTTTGGATTTGAATCTGCTGCCAATATCTTTACCTGTATAGGTCTGCTAGGATAAAGCTAGAGTCACAGAGTTTAGTTTCCTGAAAGAGGAGCCTACATGATTTATTTAGTGAGGAGCCAATTAAGCAAAGATTAATATTTCATTTACAACTTAAATGAAATGAATGATACAATACTTTTGATGCTTTGATGTCATCAAAACTTTTTACATTTATTGGAGATTAAACAAGAACTATTATAGTAACCATTGAATATATCAGGAAGCTTGGTCCTCCTTTTTAGTCAACCAAACTATATCTAGATTTAAATCTATATAAGAATGTTTTTCTTCAACGTAACAGTATTCTTTGGTCACTATAATCCTGTGACCATGCAATACAAATATTCTCTAATCTTGTTCCTATGCCCTACTGGATTAAGAGACAGCAGACTACTGTGAGAATTCAGCAGGATTCTTCCCTTTCAAAGTTTCTCATCAACTAAGGTTGAATATTTCTAATCCAAAATCTGAAATCCAAAGTACTCAAAAATCTAAAACATTTTGAGCATCAACATGATGCTCAAAGAAAATATTCATTGATGAATTTCAGATTTTGGATTTTTAGATTAGGGATGCTGCACTGTTAAGTATAAAAAATGTAAATATTCTAAGATCCAAAAACTCAAATCTGGAACATTTCTGGTCACAATCATTTTGGATAAGAAATACTCAGAGAGAGATCCAAGATGGCTGATTCGCAGCAGCTCAGGATTGTAGCTGCCAGTGAAAGCAGAGAGTGAGTGGATGCCACACTTTCAGAAGAATTTTGTGACCAGGAGATTCCCAGCAAAGTAGTCCCAGGGGTCGCCAGCGCGACTCTTTTGGCCAGCACAGCTGTTTTGCCAGTGCCCCAGTGCAGTGGTTCTCAGTACAGAGTGTACATGACTGAGTGCCCTTTTAGTTGGTGTTTGGAGCTCCAGGAAGGCAGAGTCACCCATTCATTTGATTAAAAAGGGGACTGAACCAAGGAGCTAGACCAGGAGATTCCTAGGTAGAAAAGCACCATGAATCTCAATGCCGCTGTTTCAGCCAATGCAGTGGGTCACTGCAGAAGAAGAAATTACACAGATTCTGACACCTTTTCAGCGGGTGGCTGGAACAACTGGACAAGAGTCGACCATTCAACTAAAAAAAAGAAGAGGTTCTGAGACAGGGAGCCAGGTGATTGGGCTTGGCTGGCCCCACCCCCACAAAAAAACAACAATTGGAAGCACTGAAGATTGAGAGTTTCACAGCAAGCACAGCTGAACCCAGGAAGGTCCAGCTCTGTGGGGGAGGGGCGTCTGCTGAAGGAAAACTAAGAAACAGAAAAAACTTCATCACCAACAAGCTGGACGTCCACTCAGAGACCCAATCTGAAAGTCAGCAATTACAAAGACAACAGGTGGGTAAATCCATGAAGATGGGAAGAAACCAGTGCAAAGGCTGAAAACACCCAAAATCAAAATGTCTCTCCTCCTACAGGGGATTGCAGCTCCTCATCAGCAATGGAACAAGGCCTGATGGAGAATGAGTGTGATGAATTGACAGAATCAGGCTTCAGAGGGTGGATAATAAGAAACATCTGTGAGCTAAAAGAACCTGTTCTAACCCAACGCAAAGAAACTAAGAACCTTGGAAAAAAGATTTGAGAAATTCTAATGAGAATAGACAATTTAGAGAGAAATATAAGTGAATTAATAGAATTGACAAACACAATACGAGAACTTCACTAGGTATGCACAAGCTTTAACAGTCGAAATGATCAAGCAGAAGAAAGGATATCAGAGGCCGAAGACCAACTTAATGAAATAAAATGAGAAGACAAGTTTAGAGAAAAGAGGCTAAAAAGGAATGAGCAAAGTCTCCAAGAAATATGGGACTATGTGAAAAGACCTAATCTATGTTTGATAGGTGTACCTGAATGTGACAAACAGAATGAATCCAAGCTGGAAAATATTGTTCAGGATATTATCCAGGTAAACTTTCCCAACCTAGCAAGGCAGGACAATACTCAACTCCCGGTAATACAGAGAATATCACAAAGATATTCCACAAGAAGAGCAACCCCAAGGCACGTAATTGTTAGATTCACCAGAATTGAAATGAAGGAGAAAATACTAAGGGCAGCCAGAGAGAAAGGTCAGGTTACCCACAAAGGGAAGCCTATCAGACTCACAGCAGACCTCTCAGCAAAAACCCTGCAAACCAGAAGAGAGTGGGGGCCAATATTCAACATCCTTAAAGAAAAGAACTTTCAACCCAGAATTTCATATCCAGCCAAACTAAGCTTCATAAGTGAAGGAAAAATAAATTTTTTTGCAAACAAGCAAGTACTCAAGATTTCATCACCACCAGGCCTGCTTTACAAGAGCTTCTGAAAGAGGCACTACACATAGAAAGAAACAACCAGTATCAGCCATTCCAAAAACATACCAAAAGGTAAAGAGCATCACCATAATGAAGAATTTACATCAACTAATGGGCGAAACAGCCAGCTAGCATTAAATGGCAGTATTAAACTCATATATATCAATATCAATCCTAAATTTAAATGGACTAAATGCCCCAATCAAAAGACATAGACTGGCAAATTGGATAAAAAGCCAAAACCCATCTGCATCCAGACCCATCTCACATGCAAGGATACAAAAAGACTCAAAACAAAGGGATGGAGGAAGATTTTCCAAACAAATGGAGAGCAAAAAAAAAAAAAAAAAAAAAAAAAAAAAAAAAAAAAGCAGGAGTTGCAATTCTCATCTCTGATAAAATAGACTTTAAAGCAACAAAGACCAAAAGAGACAAAGAAGGACATTACATACTGGTAAATGGATCAATGCAACAAGAAAAGCTAACAATCCTAAATATATGTATACCCAAAACAGGAGCACCCAGATACATAAGGCAAGTTCTTAATAACTTACAAAGAGACTTAGACTATCATAATAGTGGAAGACTTTAACACTACCTTGTCAATATTAGACAGATCAACGAGGCAGAAAATTAACAAGGATATCCAGGACTTGAACTCAGACCTGGAATAAGTAAACTTAATTAACATTTACAGAACTCTCCACCCCAAATCCACAAAACATACATTTTTCTCAGTATCACATCACACCTATTCTAAAAGTGACCACAACATTGGAAGTAAATTACTCCTCAGCAATTGCATAGCATTTCACAGGATAAAATGAAATATTGGTTGGCTGCTTGTTTGTTATTTTCCTCCCTCATTCCTTTCTGTCTCCATTGTTAAGCACATTTATTGGCATAAATGAGGTTTTTAATTACCCATTTTTAGACTGCATTCTAGCCTGGGCAATAGAGCAAGATTCCCATTCTTCCTCCCTCTTTTTCTTTCTCTTTCTTTCTTTATTTCTTTCTCTCCCTTTTTCTTTCTTTTCTTTCATTTTCTTCCTTTCTTTCTTTTTTCTCTTTCAAAAAAAAAAAAAAAACAAAAACACTTCATCTTGGAGCTTAGACTCACAAACTGGGCAGTTACTAGATGGAGTCCTGAAACAATCCACTTCTAAATCTACCCTCAGAAATAGCATTTTGATTCCACCCTAGTGGGGTCCTGGTTTTCTCAGGTCATATTTTTCTCAATCCAGCATCCTGACTAAGATGAAAGAGGTCATGCTCCTGCCCTATCTTGTTTAGGAACTCCAGCTCCTCACCAAAAAAAACAGAAAGAAAGAAAAGAAATACTCATACTACTGGTTAATTTTAACCAAGACTAATAACAATGAAAATTTTTTACATTAATAATGTTTAATTCTAAATAATTAAGGAATTCTTCATCTGGCTTTAGTACCTACAGCTTACAGGGTTTATTCACTACCTTTCTATAGCTTTACACATGCTATTCCACCGGCCTCTGGCTGAACTTATTGTAGGGCATGGCATAACAGACTAAAAAACAAAAATGATCAGATGCAGCATCATATATTTAATGTTGTTCATGGACCATCCCAATTAGTGTTAAAATGAAGATTCCTTGGATTCACCCCAAAATAATAAATTGTATTCTCTGAAAGTGGGACCAAGAAAACAATTTCAATAAAACCCATTGCTTTTGACCTCTAAACTATAATTTAGTGTGTTACTGTTCTTAAAAAATATTAAAACATTAAGTCATTTTCCTCTGAAATAATCCTGGTAACCAGTGATCCAGACAGGGAATAAACCTTCTGAAATTCTGGATGAGACTATAATTTTCTCTGAAATATATCTGAATCTTACGTTTCTGTGCCTGCCTGTGGTAGAGCCTCAATACATGCTTATTGAGCTGAACTGAAATGAATCAAGAAAGGAAGAATCAATTTATGAGCTACCTAGAATCTACTTCTGTGACTTGTAAGCATTTTAACCATTTTCTTGTCATTTTACTTTAGTAATTGTCCATGAAAAGAAATAGATGAAGTCACATTTCTATTTATAATATGCAAATAGCATTTAGATGATGTATCACATAAATATTTGTAAATACATTAGAGCCATTGTTGCCTGGGAGGAAAGAGATTAACATGAGACTGGCAGTATTAAGATAGGAAAAAGACTTTCTTTTCAGTGTATATCTTTCAGCACAGTATAAATTCTGCTATGTTGATGTCATACTATTTTAATCTTGGGCCAAATTTGCAAACTTATTTATAATCATTGAAGAGGCAATGCTTGCAAGTATAAGTATATTTTCATTTCTATGTTATTTTAGCCCATTATTTCTAGAATAAATCTTAAACCTAAATTGAAATTCAAGCTTTCTATTTACTAGCCATGTGACCTTGATTAATTCTCTATATCATGCTCAGCTTTAGTTTTCTCCTTTGTCATAGAAGGAAAAAGCCAGCTCAGAGAAGTTAAACAACTTTCATAAAGTTATAAAATGAGTAAGGGCCAAAGTATTTATCTGCTTTTCATCCTTGGAATATCCCTGAGAGGGTAGAAGGGGGAACAATATTATTGAAATTTCAAAGGAAACAGAGTTAAATAGCAGAGCTGTGGCTTCACTTTATGGTTTTAACAGCTCTTTTTACTAATTCAGGCGGCCTTCTTGGTCTCCATTAGATGTCTCAGCTCCTCCAAATACATCAAATTTGCCAAATAAATATATTAATCAAATGACAATGTTATGCTTTTACCTCAGCCTGACAATTCCCTAAAAGCTGGACTGTGTCTAGGAGATGGAATAAATAAGCATAGTTGATAAATTTAGGAAATTTGTTTTTGAATTAATTACTAATTCACTAGCATACCAAAAATAGAGGTAATTATTGTGTTACCCTATATCTTAAAAGTTGTCAGTATAAACACATTTAAGGTAAGCACAAACATCACAATTCTAAAAATCAAGTCGTCTTCAAATCTCCATATTGCCACACTGCTAGTTAACAAGGCTGCCACACACTGCTACTTTCAAAGCCTGTTATAAACAAGAATAAAACAAATTTTAAAGTTAAATGCTATCTTTCTAGAATCCAGTAGCCCTACATCCCATCTTTTGGTGAAGGCTGCCTCTCTGTGGTAGAATGCAATGTGATGTGTTCCCTGGGAGACAATTTTCTCCCTCATATTTTTAACTAGAAAGGATCTGTATAATATTCAGAAACACACACATTTAAATGTGGTGCCTTAACCATTTCTTTCAGGATTATATATTTGCCTTCATGTTTAGAAAGGTCTTTGAACCTTAAGGAATAGCCTCACTTATTTAGGCAAGCATGTATAGCAAGAGATGAAAACAATATTTTTGTGGTAGTAACAGAAATCAAGTAAAACAGAATTTCTCAAATAGGATAGTCATGTTTGCTGTCTCTTTTGAAAGCTGAAGTCATTATTCACTTTACACTGAGTGACCTCTGCTGGTCAGAAGGACACATATTAATAGACATCCTATCTACCAGATAGCAGCTGTTATCTTAATTTCCTCTAGTAATTACTCAGATATATTGTGTGTCATAAGAGGAAGCTGGCTATTCACCTAGAGTGCAACAATACAGAAACAAATCCTATTTCAAATACTGAATGTCAAGAAGCAAATATCAAATGGATATCCTTCAGAAACATTGAGTTAATTTTTCTTTTCCACTAATATCCATTGTTAGTTGAAATAAAAATAGACTCAAAAGATCTTCTTATTATAAGTTTTATTTTGAAAGGAAGTATAATCTATAATAAAAAATTAAGATTTTGGTATTTTTAACTGTATGATGACTGAAAGCTTAGCAATTGTACACTATTAGCTGAAATAAACAAGACATTTCTATGACAAGCATATGACTTGTTATATCTCAGAAATAAAGAATTTAGTTAAGCAATGTAGTTACAAAAATGACAATTACCTTCTCTAAAACAGAACATGTTATACATCAGAAACTGTAAAACCTTATTAGGAGAAGAGATCCAGAGGGTCGGAGTAAATATTTAAACAACCAGTACCAAAATATTCTTTTTAAACCATATATCACTGAGAAAACTGTGCAGGTTGTTTTTCTTTATAATTTTAATAGAGGTCCCACCCTTTGACATGAAATTTATAAATAAAAACACCAAAGCAAAATTTTTATCAAAAAAATTATTACATACCCTGATTGCTAATTATTACAATGTCCCCTCCCCTCCTTTTTTTTTTTTTTTTTTTTTAACAATGTCCAGGGCGGGGGGAAAAGCCTATTTGGTCTCTGCTTCAGCAAATACTGAAATCTATTTATATGCAAATAAGCTATCCATGATTAGTATGAGAAGAGACTTGTGTATAAAGGAGACATAAATTATCACTAGAATCCATTAATGAAATCTATTTCAAAACATAACATTTTACAAGAGCCCTCACTCATGTAATATTTGTTTAAGCCTCCAGGGGAAATAGTGAGTTCTACACTTCGATGAAATCTGATACTACATTATTTACCATGCCAATTTGTTTTATAAAATGAATTTATCTTTTCCTTAAAAATAACTTAATAATTTTAATTCCAGTGAGTCTTTTTAGAGAACTTTATCATTAAAATCAGAGCCTTATGTGTTTGTCACATAATTGCCACACTTTTTGAGGGGTTTTATTTTTGAGTCTGTTAGAATAATTTTTATTCTTTGGGGTTTAAAATGTTAACATTTATTTTTATATTCTACATATAAAAATGAACAAATAGATGAGTTTTAAGAAGGAACATGAGTCTTTCTGGAATAAGTTCAATTTCTATTGAAAATAATACAATAAGCAATAATTAATAGACCTGTAAAATACTTTTATATATATTTTTTCATTTTCTTTTGGGGAATCTTCTTTTATTCTCCTTTACATCACAAATTCCTTGTTTAGTCCATATTTGAGTCTCTGCCAATTTTAAGCATTGCAGATATTTCTTATTTCTGTCATTTATTGAGCTTTTCCCAGGATGCCCAATGTTGAACAGAAATCCTTTGTTTTAAAATAGTTAAGCTCAGATTTGTTTCATAGTTGTTACTTTTGGAGTTTTTAGTAAGAAGTGTTTTCCCACTTTCTAGATGGTAGCAGTATTCTCTCGGACACTGAGGACACCAACAGTGGGGAGGGAGGGAGGAGTTCAGGGTTGAAAATCTACCTATTGGAGGATACTGTGTTAACTATTAGGTTGATGGATTCCACAGAAGCCCAAGCCCCACCATTATGCAACATATTCATGTGACAAACATGTAAATGTAACCATTTAATCTGAATTTTTTAAATTTCAAAATCAGTATTTACTCATATTTTCTTCCAATAACTTTGTAGTTTACTTTTCCATTTAGGTCTTTAATCCATATGGAAGCCATTTTTGTACACGGTATTTTGTAAGGATTTAATCTTATTTTCTCTGATAAGTTTATTGGTCTGTTTTCACAATGCTATAAAGAACTGCCTAAGACTAGGAAAATTATAAACAAAAAAGGTTTAATTGACTCACATTTCCACATGGCTAGGGAGTCCTCAGGAAATTTAAAGTCATGGTGGAAGGTAAAGGTGAAGCAGGCGCCTTCTTCACAAGGCAGTAGGCAGTAGGAGAGAGAGCATAAAGGGGGAAGTGCTACTTTTAAACCATCAGAGCTTCTGATAACACTATCATGAGAACAGCATGAAGGAAACTGCTCCCATAATCCAATCAGCTCCAACCAGATCTCCTCAGCACATGGGGATTACAATTTGAGACGAGATTTGGGTGTGGACACAGAGCCAAACCATATCAGTAAGTTTGTCACTTTTCCCAGTATGTCCACTAAATAATTTTTGTTTACTACTGAGTTGTAGGGATATCTTTACAATAAATTGTCTTCACATATGTATTAATCTGTCTCAGAATTTTCTGTTTCCTTATCCATTTGTCAGGCTTTTGTGCCAAAACTGCAAAGTTTTTATTAATACAGATTTGCAATGTGTCTTAATAAATGGTATTGGAATTTCTCCCCTCTTTATTCCTGTTTTTAGTTCTCATATGCCTTTATTTTTACACACATTTATATATGATCATTAACTTGTTCAAAAAGTTCAACTGGAATATTAAGTGGGGTTATATTTAGAGATTAAGAAAAGTAAAACTGATATCTTTATTATATAAAGTCATCACACTCAAGTGTCTAGAATAGCTCTTCATTTATTCAGACCACTATCTATGTCTATTATTAGTTTTAAAACTCTCTTTATGAAGATATCTTTTCTTGTTAAATCCTAGAAATTTTATTTTTATTGGGAGTTGTACTTTATTTCATTACTCTTTTGAAAATCATCACTGGTGGTATTGAGAAATGTTACTGGTTGTGTAAGTCATTCTCTATCCAGCAAGTGTGGTGAAATTTCTTATCAGTTCTAGTTGTTTCTGTATATTTTAAAAATTTGCTATATGATGCTATAATCTGAAATTTAAAGTAGGTTTATATCTTTTCTTCCAATAATTCCTTCTTTTTCATGTTCTTAGGTATTCTATCTTTAGGTATTGATATTAACCACCTACTTTGTTAAGAAGGTGTGGTAATAGTAGGTATCCTTGTCTTCCTTTCTTTAAAAATTATGTCTTAGGTTTATCACCTATGTCAATATAAGAAAGTGACTTATATTCATAGCTTTATGAGATTTTAAAATCACAATAGGTGTACTTAATTAAAAGATACTTATGCAGGTCTTTATTCAAGTACTTCTTTAAAGAGTACAGTACAGAATTATGAGAATATCCTAGAAAATGTTGCTACCAGAACCCTTCTTGACTCAAAACCTGTTGATTTATCTTTGGTTTTAGGTAACGAACTAGTTTGGAATGCAATATTCTTTTGCCTATTACCCCATACTATGCTTCATACTTGTTATTAAGAGAAAAGAGCATATGCAAATGAGGATGAGGTATGATAGTGGGAAGGCAGTCAAGTATCCTAAAATCCATTAATAAATCCATCCTGAAGTCCAATAATAAATACATCCCTCCTCTGCTAACCTACACAGAGTTGCAAGTCAGAACTGTTGTTGAAAGGAAGACCAAGAAGAGAACAATACCACTTTTTTATTTTTAGTGCACCAAATTAGATAAATATTTAGTCTTTGTTTCCTTAAGTATGAACACACCATAATTTACTTAGTAAATGATAAGAAATAGCCACATGAAAGACGAAGACAAAAAAAAAAATAGAAAACTTATCCCGAAGGAAAAAAAGATAATTTAGGAAAATATATAACTTTCAAAATTGAATAGTATTATAAAATATGTTCACAGTAATGTTGCATCCATAAAACAAAGAGCATTCCAAGAACAAGTTATTCCAAGAGCATATAAATTGTTGGTATAGAAAATTAAATGAGATAAGATAAATAGCTTACAAAAACCCCTTACAGAATTTAGAGCAAAAAGGCAGAGAGAGAGAAAAAAACATGAAAGATAAAAAGGTATTTTTTAAAAATAAATTCCACTGGAACCAAAATCCATGTTTCCAGAAAGACAAAATTAAAATGCTGAAAATAAATTACAAAATACAGATTGCTTAAAAAGGATAGAAATCTTCAAATGTAAAAGGACACTAAAAACATGAAAGACCTGAGTCCAGGCATTGAAAGATATTCAGCCATAGATGTAATACTATGAAATTATAAAACCTCAATAGTTTTTATAAAATTCTAAATGTTTCCACAAAAAGGAAGGTAAATCCCCCATGAAGGAAAATGCCTTCTGATCTTATCTGCATCAGCAAAACCAGATTCTAGAAGACAATTAAGCAAAATAAGAAAATATAAGAGCAAAATGAAGGTATCTTGAAATACAATGTCCCGCCACCACCTCTATAAAATGAAAGCCCAGGTTTAATATAAATCAAGGCTAGAGAAAAATCAATTCAAACAAAAACAGATCAATGGGTTCCAGAAAAGAGGCGATCTCCAGAGGGGTTGAAACTTTGAATAAAATGAGAATCAACTCAAGAGAAAAGCAGAAAATTTCTATGATATTGCACTCATATGAGGTGTCTAAAGTAGTCAAATTCATAGAGACAGAAAGTAGAATGGTAGTGGTCAGAGGCTAAAGAGGAAGTTATTGTTTAATGAGTAGAGTTTCACGTTTTGCAAAATGAAAAGTTCTGTTGATAGATGGTGGTGATGACAGCACACAATATGAATGTACTTAATGTCACTGTGTACACTTTAAAATGGCTAAGATGATAAATTTTATCTTATGTATATTGTGCTAGTTTTTAAAAGGATAAAATTCCAAATAACTGTGTAAGAAAGTCATGAACTAAAGCTGAAGCTAAATTTAAAAAGTGACAAAGTTTAAGCAACTAATGACATGCAGAAGAGGAAATCCAAGTGATTCTTATGCCAAACTATTCAACTTTGAGAAAACTACAGATTATGGCTTTGGTACCACACAGAGAAAATTAATCCTTACATTCTGCTTGACTCACCATTGAGTAATTTTTAAATTTTATCTGTGGGAATTTGAAGGAATAAGGCAAAAGTTTATTGCTTTTCTCTAAGTTCTATATACAAGTTGATTTGGTACTATGTGCATACATCATATACACACACAATACAAACATACATATATGTATACATATATGCTTGCACATGTACACACACATACAATATATCTAAGTTGAGAAAAGGCCTCTTCCAACTGATTCTTTTCATACCGTCTGTGATATTCCATTAGCTTGGTAAGAAGTGTGAACCATCATGTACATTGAAAATGAAATTATTGTTAAGCATTGTTTTCATCTCTATAGCTTCTGTTTCTAAAACTATATGTTCTGTAGAGATAGAAACAGGTTTTTGAAAAGAAGGGAGTTATACTTCATTCTGAAATATTTGAGTTTTTAACTGTATTTTGAAATTGACAAAATCATCAGAAGGAATAGGTGAAAATTACATACATAATTACTTATAGTTTGGCTTCTATAGCAAAATGTCACTGAAAAGGTAGAATTATGTAAATAAATATATAATATGCATATGTAGATATATTTATAAATTAATAATGTGTCTTTCCCATTATTCTAACTTAGTTTTATATTTATCTTTTCTAACATTTATTTCCCTTAATAAAACCATGAAGAAATTAAAATAAACCATCTTTTTATGAGTGTGATTATACCTAATTTTCCATCCTGGGTCTTGTTGGATATCAGTGAAGAGTTGATATGTTTACTGTATAAATAGGATAAAACAGGTAAAGATAATAACGTTCATTTTATCAGCTACACACCAAAAACATAAACCAGCTTTTCTAAGCATTGAAGCAATATTCCCCCAGATTTTTTCTGCAGAATGCAAGTTTTCACAGAGTGTTAGCTGATATCACATGCTATAAAGTATTCTATGGTCAAACAAATTTGGGGCAGGTCGGATTAAACAAGGTTCAAGCAGGTTCCTTTATCACAGATTATAGGAGAGCCTGTGATAGGCTAATTCACACATAAAGAACAAATATAGCATGTGTATTTCCAACATGTATGATCAGGGATTCCTTTTTTTCATAATTTTCTTATAGAACTAGTGTTTCTGTAAATTACTTAAAATTTTTTTTGGTTTTCAGGATAGCCACATTAGTGTTTTCAACATACTAATTCTAAAATTATAATTTAAGTCTTAGTTATGATACTAATTAAGAACTACAAATGAAAGCAGAGGCAGAATCATTCTAAAGACTTTTTTCTACTGTTGTTAAAAAAATTCAAAGTAAATTATAGTTAAATATTTCACATCAACAAACCATTTATGTCATGTTTGGTTTTGGATA
Source organism: Callithrix jacchus (assembly GCF_049354715.1). NCBI lineage: Eukaryota > Metazoa > Chordata > Mammalia > Primates > Cebidae > Callithrix > Callithrix jacchus. The sequence goes on along the minus strand of NC_133504.1, from coordinate 99,816,550 downwards.
TTATGGAACTATATTCTCATAGTTTGCATAATCTGTCATCTTTAACAAATGCATATTATCTAATCAGACAATAGCTTCATCAGTTCAGGATGTAATAACTTCAGATGACTATAAAGTGTGAACTGAAGAATTCTGTCAATAGAGAATGGTATTGTCTATAATTGGCCACACCTGCAAGAAACTAATTCATTTATATTCTCTTCAACCTCTTTCTCCTTTAATTAAAAAAAAAAAAATCTCAGCAGCATAGTGGTTGTGATATGTATGAAACAAGTATGATAGAATTACACAATAAAAGCAAATATTGATAATCAGAGAAATGAGATACTTTTGATGTCAACAAGTTTATTTGTTTCTAAGTATTAGTAAAAAGACATTCCATTTTACTGATGACATTATTTACTTTTATTCATATGTTCAAAATTTCATATAAGGCAAAAATATTATGTAACTAGATGGACATCATTTCCTTTAGGTTGAATAAATCTATATGTAGAATTATTTTCAAGTTGTTGTTTTATTGACAATGTATTTACTTCCTCTTCCTACAGAAGAAAACTCAGGATCCAACCTTGGTGAAAGCCTTATTTGGCCCAGAAAGAGAATCACTTTCAAATCTGAGCATACCTGTTGAAGCGTCTGACCCAGAGCCAAGAAAAAAAAGTTTCATAAGGAGAATGCTCTGTTGGAGTCATACAACCCACCTGACTAACCTGAACAAATCCCTCAGCAGGGATGTTACATCCACTTCAGGCTACAGAAAATATTATCTAAATACAAGCAAGCAAGGAAAAACTAACTTATCCCTACAATTATCTTCAGAAATCTTTTTATCAAAGAAATCTCTGTGTACACTGTGTGTGTGTGTCTGTGTGTGTGTGTATGTGTGAGAGAGAGAGAGAGAGAGAGAGAGAAGAAGAAGGAAGATACAGAGAGAAAGAGAGACAGAGAGAGAGAAAGAAACAGAGTGGGAGAAAGAAAGAGGCAGAGACAGAAAAATGGCTTTTCATTCCATTGATGACAAGACCCCAAAAATAATTTTTCTCTCTCTCTGTCTCTCTGTCTATCTCTCTCTCTCTCTCAGGTCTAACTGAGAAAAGAGAAAAAGAGTTATAACTCTAGATCTTAGAGTTAAAATCCTCATCCAATTTCTAAGACTCATGCCCTTAGCTAATTTCTGTAAAAAAAAAAAAAAATGCACCTATTATCAAGTTTTGGAGGAGATTTGAGGGACACTAGTAGACTTTAGGGAAGAATATATGACTTTTGCTATCTTTCAAATTTGGATAATAGAATGTATTTTGTTGGTGGAAAAGTAATCACGATTTTTGCCTGTCTTTAATTTTCGTGAATTAAAAACAACAGCAAAACCCACGATTACTTTTGCACCAACCTAATAATTTGTGTCACAGCTTCTTTCATTTTGGTGAAGTTAACTATATGAGTGATTTAGTCAGAACTTTGGAATCAGATTAATTTTGTCAATGATTATCAAAATAGAAATATATTAGAAACTGGGTTTGGTATGTATCTTTGATAATGCTGTCTCTGCAGACTCTAAATTTTGAGGGAGGAGTTCTTTCCTCTTTTATACAATCAGGAATTTGAAACTGTACAAGGTGAATGAAGGGGACTAGAACCAGCACACAGAAAGAAGATTCAAAGCCAGTCTGCAACCAACATCATAAACCCTCCTAACAAGGGTAATAAAGAAGGAAGTAAGGTAAAAGACTATAGGAATAAAGTATTAAAGGACGCAGACAAGAGTAATACAATTTGTCACAAGTGTTTGGTAGCATAGATGTCATAAAGCCAATTCATTTTAAAGTGCCTTATTGTTCTACTATTGTAAATGGGATTTTTTGCTTGATTTCTTTTTCAGATTGTTTGCTGTTACTGCCTAGAAAAACTACTGGTTTTTATATGTATATTTAGTTTCTTGCAACTGTACTGAATTAATTTGTTAGCTCTCAGAGTTCCTTGGTGAAGTCTTTAGAGTTTTTTTTTTTTTTCAAGTTTTCTTCTAGATTCAGGGGTACATGTGCAGATTTGTTACATGGATATGCAGAGTGATGCTGAGGTTTGGAGTATGACTGAACTCAGGTAGAGTGCATAGTAAGCACTAGGCAGTTTTTTAACTCCTGCCCCCTCCCTCACTGCCCCTCTTGTATTCCCCAGTGTCTACTGACATACCTTTATGTCCATGTGTACCCAATGTTTAGATCCCACTTACAAGTGAGAACATGAGGAATTTGTTTTTATGTTTCCATGTTACTTAGGTTAGGACAGTGGCCTCCAGCTGCATCCATGTTGCTGCAAAGGACATGATTTCATTCTTTTTATGGCTGTTTAGTATGCCATGGTATATATGTACCACAATTTTCTTTACCCAATCCACCATTGATGGATGCCTGGATTGATTTTATGTTTTTGCTGTTGTCAATAGTGCTGTGATGAACATATGGATACATGTGTTTTTTTGGTGGAATGATTTGTTTTCCTTTGCATAAATACCCAGTAATGGGATTGCTGGGTGAAATGGTAGTTCAACTATTAGTTATTTGAGAAATCTCCAAACTGCTCTCCACAGTGGCCATATTGCAGCAGGAATGGCAGGGAACAAAGCTCTCAAACACTGAACTGAAGCAGGTTGTGACTTTTTATTAGGCTGGAACCTGCAGGGGAGCTACAGCCTCATTCACCAGGCTCCGCGAGCTGCAGCTTCTCTCCCGTTTTATAGGCTTACAATGTTAAAGAGGAAACTGAGGCGGAACTATGTCATTGTCCATTTGCCAACCTCACAATCTATTGGCTTTACTGATCTGCTAATTTGTATGCAATGTGAGCGGGGACCAGCAGGGGAGGGGGAGTTTACAGAGACAAGACAAAAGCAACAAATTATTTGTTGGCAGAGGTATTTCCAGGAGGGAGCCTGGTCCGTGGAGACATGGGGGCATGAACCAGTGCCAGGCGCCAGCCAGCACAAGATAACATTTATTTGCAGCTTTTTCAGGGTTAAAAGATATCATGGATGCTGGGAACTAAAGAGGGAGTTATTTTCCCAGCTCTTTGGTATTTTATTTCATTATTTTTCCCTTCTTCACCCTCCTTCCCATCTGGAAAGGGGGAGGGAAGAGATGAAATTGAAGGAGGCCAGGGGTTCTGCCTTCTCAGTATAACCTCACATATGTTTTCCAAATTGCTTACTCTGTCTCCTTCTCTCTCAGAAATGCCAATGAGTCATTGTTTTGGTCTCTTTACAAAATCACATAGTTCTCCAAAGGTTTTGTTCATCTTTTTTAATCTTTATTTTTTCTCACTGGATTGATTCAAAGGATCAGCCTGCAAACTCTGAGATTCTTTCCTCAACTTGTTCCATTCTGTTGTTAATATTTCCAACTGCATTATGAAATCCCTGTAGTGAATTTTTCAACTCCAGAAGTTCAGTTTGTTTCTTTCTTAAAATGGTTATGTTATCCTTCAACTCGGATCTTTTTATTAGTTTCCTTGGATTGTTTTTAAACTTTCTCCTGTGATTGACTTTCTGGGCATCCAGATTCTGAATTCTATATTTGTAATTTAAGCCACTTCAATCTGGTAGGAACCATTGTTGGGGAGCTAGTGTGATTGTTTGGAGGCAAGGAGGCACTCTGACTTTTTGAACTGCCAGAGTTCTTGCACTGATTCTTTCTCATCTGAGAGAGCTATTGTTCCTCTATCATTTTCAAGTTGCTGTGGTTGAGATGGGGCTTTTTGTTTTTATATTCTTTAATTCCTTTGCTGGTTTGACAGGGGTATACACTGAGTGTAATCAAGTGCCTTCATTTCTGGATGCTTCAGAGGGCCAAGACTCTGTATGAGATCCTCATTTGTGGCTAGATTCCTGCACTGGATTTTACAGGCAATGTGTCCTCAAAGAATTTTTGTTTGGTGGTGTCATTTAGGCTGCCATTTAGTATGTGACACATAAGAGTAAGGGCCAACAGACAGATTTTTAGCCACATGCCTCTTTTGTATTTCAGTGCTTTCTCAGCATGCTGCTGGGTGAGGGTTGGGGAGCCTAGAGATGAAGCCTGGGAACCTTATGCTTCCCCAACCAGGTCTCCTTCAGGTGTCTGTCCCAGAGGCTGGCCCTCACAGCTAGTTTTGCCCCAAACCTTCTGTGCCCAGATGCCTGCACTGTTAGGTCTTCTGGGCTTCTGGGCTCTCTCAGTCAGAGGTTGTAGCTGACAAACCGGATTTACCTTTCCTACACTGCTCTTAAGAAGAGAAGCACATCCAGCTCCAACACCAGTCCATAAAACCTGGGCTTCACTCTTCTCAGTATTCTGAGGATGGAAGCTCCTTCCCAACTTAAACAGCATTTATAGATCTCAGCTGGATACTCCTGACCTGTGCACACAAACCTGGGGGTTTGGGACCAGGCCTGTGGCTTTGTCCTTTGGCCCACTTTGTCCTCTGGCCCCTCAGGGTAGAGCACTGGCTGTGCTTGGGGGCCAAAATGCTCCCAGGCCTTGGCAAAGAACTAAGGCAAAGCAATGGAAGTTGTGCATGCTATTACAAGGGCAGCAAGGCAGGGTTCTTGGGAGGGGCCCATGGACATGTAAGCATGCAGATTAGATGGGCCCCAGTCCAATGGGAAAGACAGCCCTGCTCTCTCCTAGCCCTGCAGTTAGTAGGGGTAAGAGCTGCTCTGAGTAGGATGGAGAGCCTTGAGGAAGAGTACCTATGGTCATATTTTGCTGCAGCTGCCCCACTCACAAAATCTTCTGGGCTTGCCACAGGCTGGAGCTCTCCCTCTGCCTCCTCTCTGGGAAGATCCCCCTGCCAATAGAAATTTCTGAATTTCTGTGGGTTTTTTCCAGTGTCATCTTTCAGAATTTTTATAATTTCAGGTCTTATATTTAAGTCATTAATCCATCTTCAATTGATATTTCTGCAAGATGAAAGATAGTGATCCAGTTTAATTCTTCTTCATATGGCTTGAAGTTTTCTTCATATGCAGTTTTCCCAGCACTGTTTATTAAATGGGGTGTCCATTCCCCAATTTATGTTTTTGAATGCTTTATCAAATATCAGTTGGCTATATATATTTGGCTTAGACAAGAATTAAAGACTAAGACCCCCAAAACAAATGCAACAAAAAGAAAAGTAACTAAGTGGGACCTCATTAAAAGCTTCTGTACAGAAAAAGAAATAATCAGAATGATAAACAACCCACCATAAGAAAATATTTGGAAACTTTGGATGGGAGAAAACATGTGAAACTATGCATCTGACAAAGGACTAATATCCAGAATCTACAAGTAACTCAAAGAAATTAGCAAGAAAAAACAAATAATTCCATTAAAAAGTGAGTGAAGGGCATGAATAGACATTTCACAAAAGATTATATAAAAATGGCCAAAAAACGTGAAAAACTGCTCAATCACTAATCATCAGGGAAATGCAATTTAAAATCACAGTAAGATACTACCTTACTCCTAAAAGAATGGTCATTATTAAAAAGTAACAAAATCCATAATATTGATGTGGATGTGAGGGAAAGGGAATGTTTATACACTGCTAGTTGGGAATTTAAATTAGTAAAACCTCTATGGAAAACAGTATGGAGATTCCTTAAAGAGTTAAAAGTAAATCTACCATTCAATCTAGCAATCCTACTACTGAGTATCTATCAAAAGGCAAAGAAGTCATTATAATAAAAAGACGCTTGTACACATATATTTATAGCCACATAATTCACATTTGCAAAGATGTGGAACAAATGTAAGTGCCTGTTGACTAATAAGCAGCTAAAGAAAATGTGGTATATATACACCATGGAAAACTACTCAGCCATTAAAAGGAATGAAATAATGTCTTGCAGAAACTTGAATGGAGCTGGAGGCAATTATTCTAAGTGAAGTAACACAGGAGTGAGAAACCAAAAATTGTATGTTGTAACTTATAAGTAGGAGCTAAGCTATGAGTATGCAAAGTCATATAGAGCAATACAATGCACTTTAGATTGCAGGCAGGGGAGGGTGATAGGGACCAAAAACTATACATTAGGTACAAAGTACACTACTCAGGTGATGGATGCACTAAGTCACAAATTCACTACTATATAATTAATTCATGTAACAAAAAACTTGTACCCCAAAAGCTACTGAAAGAAAAATTAATTTAAAAAATGTCAATGGAGGTCATGGAATCTCTTGTAGCTAGGATCCCAGAGGTCCATGGTGGGAGTATGTGTCCTGCAGTTCCTTTACTCACCCCTTCCCCAGAACTTATTCCAGTTCAGATGCTGGTCCTGGTGCTCAGCGACTCCATGCAGGATTCCAAGCTTCCTCCCTCCTCCACCTCAGGGTCTGCATCACTTCTCTATTCACTTCCTGTGTTTACTCTCAAAGGATCTGTTTGAAGTGTGATGGTTTACTCCATATTTTGATTTTTAAGTGGGATTTTTTTTTGGTCATCTTCTAGAGTTTTCTATAAACAAAATCATGCCACCTGAAAGCAGATATTTTTACTTCTTCCTTTCTTATTTGGGTGCATTTTATTTATTTTTATTGCCTAATTGCTCTGGGCAAAATTTCCAGCACTATAGTGATTAAAAGTGTCAAAAGTGGGCATCTGTGGCTTGTTCCTGATCTTAAACAAAAAGTTTTCAGCTTTTCAGCATTGAGTATAATGTTAGCTATGTACTTGAGTTATATGACCTTTACTGTATTAAGGTATATTCCTTAATATGGGTACATTCCTCCTATACCTAATTTGTTTAGAATTTTTAATTATGAAAGGATATTGAATTTTCTCATAGGCTTTTTATTTTTTAATCACTTAGCTAATATCTTTTTAACTTTTAAATTCAGAGGTACAGTTGCAGGTTTGTTACATAGGTAAACTTGTGGTATAAGTGTTTATTACACATATTATTTTGTCACTCAGTATTAAGTATAGTACCCGTTAGTAATTTTCCTGATTCTCTCCCTCCTCCCAACCTTCACTCTCCAATAGGCCCCAGCATGTGTTGTTTCCCTCTAAGTGTCCATAAGTTCTCATCATTTAGCTCTTACTTACTAAGTGAGAACACATTTTTTCTATTGAGATGACCATATGATTCTATTGAGATGATCATGTTTCTCATCCTCTATTCTGTTAATGTGGTGTATTACATTAATTTGTGTTTATTAAACCATCCGTGCATCCCAGGGATAAATCTCAAAGGACAAAATGCTGTGCAGGAAAAAAAAAATTAAGAAAATGGCCTTGGCAATTATTTTTTTTGTATAGGACACAAAAAGAACAGGCAACAAAGCAAACATAAACAAGTAGAACATCAAACTAAAAAGTTTCTGGACAACAAAAGAAATAATCAACAAAAAAAGGCATAATATGGATTGGGTAAAAATATTTGTGAACCATATATTTATATATAGTTCATATATATATACTTCAATATACATACATATACAGAGTTTTATATATAGAGATATATAGATGTGTATATATCAAATGTGTATGTATGTGCGTATATACATACACAAAGTGAAGTTACACAAAAGTGTAAAACCAAGAACCATATGTTCTCACTTATAAGTAGGAGCTAAGCTGTAAGTACACAAAGTCAAATAGAGTGATATAATGTGCTTTAGAGACTCAGAAGAGAGAGGGTGGGAGGGGAATAGAAACAAAGAACTACATATTAGGTACAATATACACTATTCAGGCAACAAGTGCACTAAAGTCTCAGAATTCACCACTAATTTATCCATGTAACAAAAAGGCAGAATATGGATTGAATAAAAATATTTATACACACATGCACATAGACACACATATAGATGTGTGTGTATATTATATATAAAATATATATTATTGTGTATATTATATATATAAAATATATATAAATATAATATATATATTATATATATAAAATTAACCTATTGGACACATCACTCTCAAAAACATATATGTATATGTATATATGTTTTATGTGTATATATATATATATATATATGTATACATATGTTTTTGAGAGTGATGTGGCCAATAGGTTAGTTTATTATTCTCCACACCTAGCACTGTGCCTTTGTTCAGAGTAGTCACTTTTTAATATTACATTAAATACACTCAGTTCCAGGTTTTAGGGAAACGTTTACATTTTGAACATTCTCTCACTTACATAGATTTCCTCTTATTTACAAAGAAAAGAAATCTGAATTTTAAGACATTATTCTTCTGGAAGACTATGATAAGCCAAAGATGTAATCATTTTGTTCCAAATTAAATCACCTGTCAATAGTTGATCTTTCACTTTACGTTCTGGAGGATTAATCTGTAAAAACAAGTTAAAGAATATTCCATCTTATAACTTTTCTTCAATAAAGCATTAATTTATTTAGCATCTCTGTGCTAGAGGGGATACAAAGAGGAAAAATATTCAAGTTCTACCTCAAGGAAATTTCAATGGAATGGAGAGTGGAAAGGAGACAAAGGACCTATATGCCTGTAATGCAAGATAGAAGATTAGTACCATTAATTCTGTGGGGCTCTAAATAGTGAGAAAATGCATCCGCTTAGAAGGATGAGAAAAGTCTTCCCAAAAGAGGACATTTTAAATAGAAGTAGAAAAGTTAGTAGAAAAGTTTGCTAAATGGGTGCAAATATTCAGAGGTGAAAGAAATAACATAAATTAAGTTCTTACATAGCAAAGCATAAAGTATATTTAGGGAATTGAATAGTGAAACTTTATTGGTTGATACAGTAGAGGACCAGAATATGGAAGGAATGAAGAATAAAAAAATAGGAATGAAAAGGAAAGTTAGTTGCCATAATATATAGGTTGAAGCCTTTGCATTTATATAATAGTGAATAGTGAGCCTAGAAATGTTGGTGAGCTACAGAAAGGCATGATCAGGGCTGTGTTTTAGAAGACTCTTAAATCACTCATCTTTCCACATATATATAAAGATAATTTAAAAATGGCTTCTAAGATGACAATATTCTTTTCTTTTTCTGTAACATTATTTCCTATAAACAACAATTTCATTCATATTACTCACAATATATAACATGTAGTATTTTGAGTAATGGAGAATAAGCTGTGATGAAAATAAGCCCCTAGGTCATTACTGTGTGGTCTTATCTTGATGTCAAATGGCTTTCTAATTGTTGGGAGGAAGTAGGGAGAAGCTGAGGAATGGAAGTGTCCTCTTATTCATGTGTATTCAATTCTGATAAATATTTAAATAAAGGTATTTAATTATATTAAACATTTACCAAAATATTTTTATATTTTAATAATAGCTTTAATTGATTGTGCTTATTATTATTAGATTACCAATACTATACATTAGTACCCCCATTATCTTCAGTGGATACTTTCTAAGCCCCCCAGTGGATGCCTGAAACTGTGGATGCTACAGAACCCTGTATATACCATGATTTTTCCTATACATGCATAGCTATGATAATGTTTAATTTATAAATTGGCACAGTAGTAAATTAACAATATCTAATAATAAACTGCAACAACAATAACATTATGCTGCATAAAAACTATGTGAATGTTGTCTGTCTCTCCTTCCAAGGCCACTGACCACAGGTTACTGAAACCACAGAATGTTTCAGAAGGAAGAACTACTGTATTCAGAAAATTAAATCAAATTATAAGGCTGAAATGGAAGGCTCCAGTAAATTCCTTTCTCTTCTTTATCATCTACTCTTCACATAAAAGAGTATTTCAATGCTTTAAAAAATGTTACTCAAATTATTAATAAGATGCTCATTTTTCTTTGTTATGCTGATTGGTATTTCCAAAAGTAGTTTCTTATAAAATTGCTTATTTAGTCAATCTAAAACAGGCCATCAATGTTGTAAGAAAAAATAAAAAATTTGCCTATGGCATAAATTATAAATTTATACTAATACTTCAAACCACAGGCCTGGGCCAGAACTACTTTCAGTGAAATTTAAGTCATTATTACCTTTCTTTCAGAAACTATGGCACAAAACTAGAAAATAAATAAATAAATAAAAAATGCAGAAAAGTGCCCTTAAATGGTACAATAAATAAAATTCAAATCAGGAAGAAGCAATTATGATATATTTAATTTTACTCCATTTTAAATCAATCTATGAAATTCTATGTTAATCTCTGTACAGAAGATAGCCTTAAAAACTAAAGATACTTTTTTCTCTTCACTTCCCCCTTAGTCTACTGATTTTAGAAAATCATTTTATCTATTTATTCACAAGGACTTTATGCTATAATTATGAAATATCACAGCTTCATATGTTCATTAAGATAAACTTTTTTAATGAAAGAGCTTAATTAATACTGTCATAAATAAAGTATCTGAAAAAGTGTGCTCTTAATATATAAAAAACACATGCTGTGTTCTATTAGAGTTTTATTAGAGTTTAGTAAAACCTTGGGTGAATAAAACAGTGCTATGGTGATTTACATAGGACTACATTTTCCAATGAACCTAGATTAAAATTCAGTTGAGAAAACTTGAGGAAGGCTCATACCATATGTGCATATGATTTAATCTTTACAAAACATTTTTCTGAGTCAATTAAAAAGCAGCTAGAAGACTAACAAAAGTTCTCAAATGTCATTGTATTTCAATACTTGTAGGGAGAATAAAGAGTTAATATTAACATCTGGATTTCTAATTTTCTGCATAAGATGTAGCAATAGCAGATGAGAGCTACTTGAGCTAATTTATCTTTTGGGCTTGAGTATCTCATTTTTTTTTTTTCTCAAAAGTTTTTAGATGTTCCAATAGCTGATTTCTGTGTAACATTATAACCTTTACATCAGGTTTATTTTTCTCTCCACAGATGGTCATTTGATAATGATAGATGAAGCATGTCTGAATAAAAATTTATGAAACACAGATTCATAAGAATTACAGACAGTATAATTACTTTCTTGCTAAGCCTTCTATATCTTCCATTCCATGTACACACATAAAACATTTAAATTTGTACCTTTAATTCACTTAATTAAAAAACACCATTAAAAAAAGTAAAAACACAGCTATATAGAACTTTGCTGAAATGATATTCATATTTAAGTCCACAGATATTTTTCTTTTTTAAAAATAGACTTTATTTTTTAGAGAAATTTTAGGATCATACCCAAATCAAAACAAAGTATAGAGAATTCTCATATATTCTATGTTGACTATATATAAAATATATACCTATAAAATAGATAGAAGAAAATTTAGCATTTTAAGCATTTTTAGGGGTGCAGTGTAGTGGCACTAACCACATTCACACTGTTGTGCAACCAGTATCATCATCCACTTCTAGAATTTCTTTATAGTCCCAAGCTGAGTCTATACTCATTAAACAATTAACTCCCATTCCTCTCTCCCCAGCTCCTGGTACTACTATCTACTTTCTGTCCCTAGGAATTTAATTATTCTAGGTACTTTATATAGGTAGGATCATATGATATTTGTACTTTTATGACTGGTTTGTTTCGTTTAACATAATGTTTTCAAGGTTCATCCATGTTTTAATTGTTAGAATTTCTTTCCATTTTAAGGCTGAATAATATTCCATTGGATGTATATGCCACATTTTGTTTATCTGTTCATCTGCTGGTGGATATTTGGGTTTTTTTTACTTTTCGGCTACTGTAAAAATTTGTGTCAGCAAGAACAGAAAATGAAACACCGCATATTCTCACTCATAGGCGGGTGATGAAAAATGAGAACACATGGACACAGAAAAGGGAGTACTAAACACTGGGGTCTATTGGGGGGAAAAGGGGAGGGCCAGTGGGAGGGGGAGGTGGGGAGAGATAGCCTGGGGAGAAATGCCAAATGTGGGTGAAGGGGAGAAGGGAAGCAAAGCACACTGCCATGTGTGTACCTACGCAACTGTCTTGCATGCTCTGCTCATGTACCCCAAAACCTAAAATCCAATAAAAAATTTAAAAAAAATTTGTGTCAATAGAATTGATAGTCTTCCACTGACTGCTTTCCCTAAAATAAAACCTTCTTTAGCACTTTCATTCCTCATTACCCCTATTACTGGCTTTGATTCTCTTCATAATACTTATCCCACATCACACTTACTTGTTCTTTACTCAGAGCTTGTTTTCTTAGTTAATCCAGAGACAAATTCTAAAGCTTTACTTTGTCTGAAAACTCCGTGCATCAAAGGACCTAAAACCCAATTGTACATATGAATCATCTGGGGAGGTTTCTTTTTTTAATTGCATTTTAGGTTTGGGGGTACATGTGAAGAACATGCAAAATTGTTGAATAGGTACACACATAGCAGCGTGATTTGCTGCTTCTTCCCCTTCACCTATATCTGGCATTCCTCCCGATGCTCTCTCCCCCCAACACCCAACCCCCTGCTGTACCTCCCCATTTCCCCCCAACAGACCCCAGTGTGTAATGCTCCCCTCCCTGTGTCAATGTGTTCTCATTATTCAACACCTGCCTCTGAGTGAGAATAGTCAGTGTTTGACTTTCTGTTCTTGTGTCAGATTGCTGAGAATGATGGTTTCCAGGTTCATCCATGTCCTTACAAAGGACAGGAACTCATCGTTTTTGATGGCTGCATAATACTCCATGGTGTATATGTGCCAAATATTCCCTGTCCACACTATCATTGCTGGGCATTTTGGTTGGATCCGGGTCTTTGCTATTGTAAACAATGCTGCAATAAGCATTCGTGTGCATGTCTCCTTATAGCAGAATGATTTATAATCCCTTGGATATATACCCAGTAATGAGATTGCTGGGTCAAATGGAATTTCTATTTCTAGGTTCTTGAGGAATCACCACACTGTTTTCCACAGTGGTTGAACTAATTTACACTCCCAACAACAGTGTAAAAGTGTTCCGATTTCTAGGCATCCTGTCCAGCATCTGTTGTCTCCAAATTTTTTAATGATCACCATTGTAACTGGCATGAGATGGTATCTCAATGTAGTTTTGATTTGCATTTCTCTAACGACCAGTGATGATGAGCATTTTTTCAGATGTTTGTTGGCCTCATGTATGTCTTCTTTTGTAAAGTGTCTGTTCATATCCTTCACCCACTTTTGAATGGGCTTGTTTGTTTTGTTCTTGTAAATCTGTCTTAGTTCTTTGTAAATTCTGGATATCAGCCCTTTGTCATGTGGGTAGACTGCAAAAATGTTTTCCCATTCTGTTGGGTGTTGATTCACTCTCATGACGGTTTCTTTTGCCTACAGAAGTTGTGGAGTTTGATTAGGTCCCATTTGTCTATTTTGTCTTTTGTTACCAACGCTTTTGGTGTTTTGGTCATTGAAATCCTTGCCTATGCCTATGTCCTGAATGGTTTTGCCTAGATGTTCTTATAGGGTTTTAATGGTGTTAGGTCTTATGTTTAAGTCTTTAATCCATCTGGAGTTAACTTTAGTGTAAGGTGTCAGGAAGAGGTCCAGTATCTGCTTTCTGCACATGGCTAGCCAGTTTTCCCAACACCATTTATTAAACAAGGAATCCTTTCCCCATTGCTTGTTTTTGTCAGGTTTATCCAAGATTGCATGGTTGTAGATATGTTGTGTTGCCTCCGCGGCCTCTGTTCTGTTCCATTGGTCTATATCTCTGTTTTGGTACCAGTACCATGCTGTTTTGATTACTGTAGCCTTGTAGTATAGTTTGAAGTCCAGTAGTGTGATATCTCCCACTGTATTCTATTTGCTTAGAACTGACTTGGCTATGAGGGCTCTCTTTTGGTTCCATATGAAGTTTAAGGTGGTTTTTTCCAGTTCTGTGAAGAAGGTCATTGGTAGCTTGATGGGGATAGCATTTAATCTGTAAGGTATTTTGGGCAGTATGGCCATTTTCACAATATTGATTCTTCCTAACCATGAACATGGAATGTTTCTCCATCTGTTTGTGTCCTCTCTTATTTCACTGAGTAGTGGCTTGTAGTTCTCCTTGAAGAGGTCCTTTATGTTCCTTGTTAGTTGTATTCCTAGGTATTTTATTCTCTTTGTTGCAATTGTCAATGGTAGTTCATTCTTGATTTGGCTCCCTTTAAGTCTGTTATTGGTGCATAGGAATGCTTGTCATTTTTGCACGTTGATTTTGTATCCTGAGATTTTGCTAAAGTTGCTTATCAGTTTCAGGAGATTTTGGGCTGAGGCGATGGGGCTTCTAGACATACAATCATGTCATCAGCAAATAGAGACAATTTTACTTCCTTCTTTCCTATTTGAATACTCTTTATTTCTTTTTCTTGCCTGATTGCTCTGGCTAGAACTTCCAGTACTATATTAAATAGGAGTGGTGAGAGAGCGCATCCTTGTCTAGTCCCAGACACAGCTGTGATCTAGTGAGATCACAGCTCAGTACTTGAGCTCCTATAAAGGACAGACTGTCTCCTCAAGCAGCTCCCTTACCCCAGTATATCCAAAGAGCCACCTCATAAAGACTGACATTTGGCGAGTATCCTTCTGGGACAAAGACAGCAGAAGAAGAAACTGGCAGCAACCCTTACTGTTCTCCAGCCACTGCAGGTGAATCCCAGGCAAGCAGAGCCTGCAGTGGACCTCAGCAGTCCTATAGCAGAGGGACCAGACTGTTAGAAGGAAAACTAAGAAACAGAAGGAAATAAAATCATCATCAACAATCTGAACATCCACTCAGATACCCAATCTGAAAGTCATCAACTACAAAGATGACAGGTAGATAAATCCACGACTATGGGAAGAAACCAGCACAAAAAAGGATGAAAGCACCTGAAAGCAGAATGCCTCTAATCCAACAAGGGATCACAACTCCTCACCAGCAAGGGAACAAGGCTGGATGGAGAATGAGTGTGATGAATTGACAGAATCAGGCTTCAGAAGGTGGGAATAAGAAACTTCTGTGAGCTAAAAGAACATATTCAAACCCAATGCAAAGAAACTAAGAATCTCGGAAAAAGATTTGATGAAATGCTAAAGAGAATAGACAACTTAGAGAGGAATATAAGTGAATTGATGGAGCTGAAAAACACAACACGAGAACTTCATGAAGCTTGCAGCACAAGTTTTAACAGACGAATTGACCATGCAGAAGAAATGATATCAGAGGTTGAAGATGAACACAATGAAATAAAATGAGAAGGCAAGATTAGAGAAAAAAGCATAAAAAGGAATGAACAAAGTCTCCAAGAAATATGAGACTATGTGAAAAGATCTAATCTACATTTGATAGGTGAACCTGAATATGCTGGAGAGAATGAATCCAACCTGGAAAATACTCTTCAGGATATCATCCAGGAAAACTTCCCCAACCTAGGAGGGTAGGCCAATATTCAAGTCCAGGAAATACAGAGACCACCACAAAGATATTCCTCAAAAAGAGCAACCCCAAGGCACATAATCATCACATTCACCAGGGTTGAAATGAAGAAGAAAATGCTAAGGGCAGGCAGACACAAAGGTCAGGTTCCCCACAAAGCGAAGCCCATCAGACTCACAGTAGATCTCTCAGCAGAAACCCTACAAGCCAGAAGAGAGTGGGGCCAATATTCAACATCCTTAAAGAAAAGAACTTTCAACCCAGAATTTCATATCCATCCAAACTAAACTTCATAAGTGAAGGAAAAATAAAATCCTTTGTGAACAAGCAAGTACTCAGAGATTTTTGTCACCACCAGGCCTGCTTTAAAAGAGCTCCTGAAAGAGGCACTACATATAGAAAGGAACAACCAGTATCAGCCACTCCAAAAACATACCAAATGGTAAAGAGAATCAACACAATGAAGAAACTGCATCAACTAATTGGCAAAACGGCCAGCTAGCATCAAAATGGCATGATAAAATTCACACATAACATTATTAACCCTAAATGTAAATGGGCTAAATGTCCCAATCAAAAGGCACATTGGATGAAAAGCCAAAACCCATTGGTGTGCTGTATCCAGGAAACCCATCTCACATGCAAGGATACACAAAGGCTCAAAATAAAGGGATAGAGGAAGATTTGCTAAGCAAACAGAGAGCAAAAAAAAAGCAGAAGTTGCAATTCTCCTCTCTGATAAAATAGACTTCAAACCAACAAAGATCAAAAGACACAAAAAAGGACATTACATAATGGTAACAGGATCAATGCAACAAGAAGAACTAATGATTCTAAATATATACGCACCCAATACAGGAGACTTAGACTCCCACACAATAATAGTGGGAGACTTTAACACTCCACTGTCAATATTAGACAGATCAACGAGACAGAAAATTAATGAGTACAGCCAGGATTTGAACTGAGACCTGGACCAAGCAAACTTAATAGATATTTACAGAACTCTCCACCCCAAATCCACAGAATATACATTCTTCTCAGCACCACATCATACCTACTCTAAAACTGACCACATAATTGGAAGTAAATCACTCCTCAGCAAATGCAAAAGAATGGAAATCATAACAAACAGTCTCTCAGACCACAGTGCAATCAAGTTAGAACTCAGAATTCAGAGACTAACGCAGAACTGCACAGCTTCATGGAAACTGAACAACTGATTCTTGAATGTTGACTGGATAAACAATGAAATGAAGGCAGAAATAAAGAAGTTCTTCAAAACTAACAAGAACGAAGACACAACATACCAGATTCTCTGGGACACATTTAAAGCAGTCTCTAGAGGAAAATATATAGCAATAAATGCCCACATGAGAAACAAGGAGAGATCTAAAATTGACACCCTACCATCAAAATTGAAAGAGCTAGAGGAGCAAGTTCAAAAAAACTCAAAACCTAGCAGAATACAAGAAATAACTAAGATCAGAGCAGAGCTGATGGAAATAGAGATATAAAAACCCTTCAAAAAATCAATAAATCCAGGAGCTGCGTTTTCGAAAATATTAACAAAATAGACAAACCACTAGCCAGATTAATAAAAAAGAGAAGAGAGAATAATCAAATAGATGCAATAAAAAACTGTAAAGGGGATATCACCACAGATTCCCCAGAAATAAAAACCCATCATTAGATATTATTACAGGCAACTCTATGCACATAAACTAGTAAACCTAGAAGAAATGGATAAATTCCTGGACACTTGCCTCCTCCCAAGCCTAAACCAAGAAGAAGTCGAAACCATGAATAGACCAATAACAAGGTCTAAAGTTGAGGCAGCAATTAAGAGCCTACCACCAAAAAAAGCCCAGGTCCAGATGGGTTTACAGCCGAATTCTACCAGACATACAAAGAGGAGCTGGTACCATTCCTTCTGAAACTATTCCAAATAATCCAAAAAGAGGGAATCATTCCAAGATCATTTCATGAGACCAACATCATCCTGATACCAAAACCCGCCAGAGACTCAACAAGAAAAGAAAACTTCAGGCCAATATCCATGATGAACATAGATGCAAAAATCTTCAATAAAATACTGGCAAGCCAATTGCAACAGCACATCAAAAAGCTTATCCACCATGATCAAATAGGATTCGTCCCAGGGATGCAAGCCTGGTTTAGCATATGCAAATCTATAAACGTAATTCACCACATAAACAGAACCAAAAACAAAAACCACATGATTGTCTCAATTGATGCAGAGAAGGCCTTTGACAAAATTCAACAGCCCTTTATGCTACAAACCCTCAATAAACTAGGTATTGATGGAAGGTATCTCAAAATAATAAAAGCTATTTATGACAAACCAACAGCCAATATCATACTGAATGGGCAAAAACTGGAAACATTCCCTTTGAAATCTGTACTAGACAAGTACTAAAAAATGGTTTGTTCCCCAGTTTTATCCACTGAGGCTGCCTCTGCAACATACAATGGGATTATCTGACTCAACAGCTGAACGTCTCTAATAATTTCTCCTATTGGTAGAAACAGAAGGGACAAAACTTTTTATTAAATAATAATACTAAAAAGTAGCTTTAATTCAGCCATAGAGTACATACAAAAAACCAAAGCCCTGGGTCACATATGTGTCAGAACTTAGTGGAGACTGCATATAACCATGAGATAAGAGTATATCCAAAATCTAGTCAGCTAAATCACAAAGGTATGAATGACCAGCAGTGGTATTAAAAAAAAAAAAAAAAGAGGGGTTTAAAAGGCTTAAACTAATTATACTGACAGGACTGTTGCCATCTTATTTAACTTTAATTATGGAAAAGGGAACAGCAGATTCAACTCTCTGTGGACCTTTAAGGTATCCCAGAAATAATCACAGCAATGAGAAACTCATAAGCTAAAATATCCCACTGCATCTTCTGACTACAATGTCTATTGCCATATACCTGTGTTTCAGGTACATACAACACGGCCTTTCTAATAGTAGGCACTCGGTAAATATATGCTTAAAGCATAAATGAATCTATTTTGAAGTCAGGAAAAATGAGGGAGGGCTAGCATGTGCAATCTGTTTTTATACAAAAAAGTGAAATCTTTTACAGTAATACCCCAAAAGTCTACACCTTAGGCTTCATAGCCAAAATAGCGTTACAGAACCAAACTTAGCTGTAAGAAAGGATGGAAAAGAGAGTGTTTAGCTTTTCTAATCTCTGTGGTGGAGAGAAAAAGGGATAAGAGATATTGGAAATAAGTATCATGAAAGCCAACCAACAGAAACTTCCATGCACTGCAATCTATCATTTCAGTTATGTTTCAAAACTTCATATTGGTTACTTTTATTACACCCATTTATAAGATTATTAAGCAACTTCTCACAGGTCCTACAACTATGAATAGTGTCAATACTGGAGCTTAATCCATGTTGTCAAATTCCTGTTTACTCTCAATGACCATACTCAATTTTTAAGAGAATCAAAGAGATAAGCACAAGTCATACAATTTAATTTTTCTCCCAGTTTTTTTAGTTGTGTGCCTTCCTTTATAACCTTTACTTGAATTTTTAACAAATTTAAGGACCTTTCTTTGCCAATTCTCTGGCTATACAAATATGTTAACATTACTTTTCCTTTTCTTTTTTATTGGAATCAATGTCATATTTGTATATTTTGGGAGTATCTTTTTACCCATAAGATTTTATCTATTTTAGGATTTCACAAAGCTTATATTTTATTAATATACATGCTTTCTAATATTTACTTCAAGACAAAGAGTGCATTTTTATTTGGAAATTTGAAGAAATAGAAACACAAATTTAGAAGTTAGGGCAGGTATTCTTGATTGCTTGTCCAATAGTCATTGCTAGTTTCTCATCTTTGATTAGAAATTCTTGGTTTCATTCAAATATTTAAATATCTATTCAGTATCTTAAGTTAATCTGTTTAATATTTCCCAATGGATCACTTAGATCTAGTCATGTTTTAAAACCATGGCTAATAAGCATAAGAGGAAATCTAGGATGATTTGAGCAAGTCTTATCCTTCATAAAAGAGTTATACAAATTAAGTCCTCCCCATTTCTACAGTTGTTCACTGTCATGTGAGAACATGAGGTTTTGAGCTGCTTCTGTTTCTTGCTACCATGAAGTAAAAGGCCTCAGGGCCTAATTCAATCCTCAAAGGTTGACAGATCAGAAAAAGGGAAAGCACCTGCTTCCTTGATTCTTACGGCAGAATCATGTGAAACTGGAAGCAGGAACTTAGAGTATTACTGCTATGAGGAAGATAAACTCTTCATAAATACAAAATGTTAAGATGTGTCTCATAGTTTTAATGTGAATGTTACTATTTTGTCATTATTTAAACAATTTAGTAAAAAGGAAATCTTACTAAAATGTACTTCTGATGCCAGATATTAGAACTATAAGCTAGAAAAATGGAAAGGTTAGTGCATTGAAAGAAAATTGAATTGCTCAGTGACTTATAATATTAACCCAAACCTTTCTCACAAGACTACCTTCACTTCAGATTTGTGAAAATTTCTGATTATAAAAGTCAGAACAAAAAGAATAAGGGAACATATCATTTTCCTGACTGAATATATCAGTAAACAACAAGGCTTTGCTATACAGGGTCAGACAGAAAGTATTTTAGGTTTTGCAGACTATATGGTCTCTGTTGCAACTATTCAACTCTGATATTGTATGACAGAAGCAACCACAGACAATTACAAATGAGCATCACTGTATTCCAATAAAACTTTTATTTATGCACACTAAGATTTGAATTCCATACAATTTTACACAAAAGAGTATTCTTATTTTGATTTGTTCTTGTTCAAACATCTAAAACTACAAAATCATTTTAAGTCCCTGAGCTGTACCAAAATGACTGGATTTGTTTTGCAGGCTTTAGAGTCTGCCAGCTCCTGGAGTAAGAGAAATAATTCCTGGAGTCTAATTTGTTTTGACCCACTTCCCCACTGCCATGAAAATAAATCCACTTTCATATACACCCCAGCGTTGGAGAAATCTGTTTGGGGTGTCTGTTCTCTAGGGAAAGCTCTTATATAAAGCAGATGTTCTCAATCAGTTGCTAGAGGATTCATTACAAGGGACTCCAAATTAACGTGGGCATCAAACAATGTCTATGGATAAATAAAATAAATAAAATAATTCATGGTTACATGGAAAAAACTCAAGAATCCTACATTCTCCTTACCTCTACTAATTGTATCTTGCTCTATGCAAACCTAAAAATTTGGAAATTTTTAGCCAAAATAAAGTTAAAGAGGCAAGCGCCTTCACTCTTTATATCTTTATTTGTTATACTAATTATAGAGTGTAAGTTGCCACTACTTTTTATTATTTGATATCACCATATGATTAGCTTCACTCACCCATTATTCACTATTTTATTCTGTATCCTTGGCTAACTAGTCATCTTAAGAAAAATATGTATGCCAAAGAAGTAACAGCAAGATAGTAAGAACTTACCAACTTAAGAAACATCTCAAGAATTAATGAAAATTATAAATGAAATAGAATAATTTAAGTGAAAATACTTTATTATCAATGTATAAGTAAGCCAAAATAAAAAATTTTTTGAGCGATTTATTTTAGCGTAACCATAGATCTCAGCTGGCCTCGAACAGTACCAAATTAGAACACCTGTCCTGTGTATAGTTATTAATAATTACCACATTTCATTCTGAAAAGCCCATCCACATGGAAAATAAATTGCATGGTTGTTGTAATTTTAGGAAACCTAAGAGACTATTTTGTAGTGTCTATCAGATCATTCTATTTTCTGAAGTTCTTAGAAGAGCCTAATTCTGATGTTTATTTTTTTGCAGAAATGCTATTTACTTGTGAATTTTCGAATTATGGAGTGTGAATTCATGTTCAGCAGGATTTAATTCTGAGTATCTTGTGAGGTCCTGGTTGAGGGCAGTTCCCTTCCAGACAGGTTTTGCTTCTGCCAAGTATCCTAGAGACATTATCACCATAAAACTACTTTACATGTTATTTTCTCAGGTTAAAGTCTTCCAAAACCATGAATATAATACCAATGCTATTTGAGTAAGTGCAGATAATAAATTGTTATGTATTTGAGTTATCAGAAAAGAATTACATTTTAAATCCAGGCCAAAATAGAATGCTTTCTAACAGTTTTGGTGTTTTGGTTTTTTTGTTTTTTTTTTGTTTTTTTTTTTTTGCTGGTGCATGTTATTTTTTCTGCCCACCTATCCTTAGGCATCAGTTTCTGCTCACAAGCTTCTAGCCCACATGGTTATCAAGACCCAAAAAGTCTACATTCCAGAAGACAAAGCATTAACAACTAATTAGTCCTTCTAAGAAGAGAGGATACGTCTAGAAAATTCTTGCTTTCTTGAAAACTCATCTCTTCACTTCAAAGGATGCTTATCATATATTATCTAGCATTATATGTGAGGAGTTTCAAATTATCTAATTTTCTGTATTTTCAGGTATCAAATGGAGTAAGAAATGGAAAAGAAAAGCATCCAACTGGCAATTGACAAATTGGAGAGGTAAGCAGAAAGCCTAAACAGTGAATGTAATTGATGTTAAGTGATGAGAATTTTTCAAGAATGACCTGATCGACCACCTGTTCCAGCAGGGACAAGATAAAAAAAGAGAAAAAAGAACATTAGCTTTATATGAATGATTGCTAGAAACTTAGGAAAGTAATTTCAGAACAATATTTTAGATGGTGATCCCTGAAAAATATAAAATGTGTTAATTTGAAGAAATTAGAAAAGAAGAAAAGGGAAAAGAAAAGATGAAGGGAGACATGAGATAATCGTTTAAAGTAGAGAACATGACATTAATGGAATTATTGTAAAAATTAAATAACTCATGCAAACCCTAAGCATGGTGCTTTGTGGACACCTAATAATCACAGTTACTTTCACCATGCCTTTCCTTCCTCCATGAGAAAATAATACAAATACTTTAATATGCTACGAGGTGAGAACTTTAGAAAACTGAATTTTCACAAAAAGTATCATGCAGGAAAGTGTTCACACAACAGGCCTGAGTTTCTCAAACCCTGATTATTCCCAAGAAAGATCTGTTTAATGTGACTGATCCCAAATAAAAACTCTCAACATCAAGGTTCAAGTGAATTTCCTTGGTTAACAACATTTCTTACTTGTCACACATGATTACTGGAAAATTAGTACATCTAGGAAACTCCACTAGGGGAGAGCACCTGAGACCTTGTGCATAGTTCCTCCTGGACTTTGCCCCAGTTCTTTTCCTTTTTGCTGACTTTAGTCAATATCTTATTGTTGTAATAAATGAATAATTGTGTAACTGAGTGTATCAGTTTTTCGGAGTCATAGGAGTCCTTCTAGTGAATCATCAATATTGAAATTGCTCTTGGGAATCCCCAATACAACTATAAAATAGTTTTATATGTTTCCTAAATTTACGGTGACTTGCAACTCATTTTCCAAACTGAATGTACTCTTCAGAGTAAAATGAGGCACTATTAATAGTTACATACAATACAAGAAGGAGATTAAGGTTCAAACTGAACATATTTTTACTAAGAAATTGTTATCATAACTGAAAATAAAGACAAAAGAATTTAGTAGATAATCAGGCATCTTTAGGAGAGAGTCAAAACTTTGGAATAGACAGTGTGAAGAGTATTCACTGTGTCAAATAGACAAACGTAAGTGAATTGCCAAATAGCAGTCAGAGCCCAATTGTATTCATGAGAATCAATTTGGAATAAGTCAGACATGCTCAATAATGGAAATTTCTCCAGAGGTCCTCTTCAGTAAAGGAACTGAAGGAAAGGAAAGCAGATTGTGAAAGGACTTTTAATTCTTACCTAATTACTAATTAGGACTTCTAATTATTGCTGATTGACCTCAGATGTTTCTTCAGGTCTCTTTCTATGCATACATATAACTATTGTCCCACATTGGGTCCCTACCACACCTTGACAATAATACGGTAACATTCTAGAATCCCAAGTTCTAATCTACAATAAAAACATTATATTTTCTAATTTAAAAAATAGTTCATACACATTATATTTAGAATAAAAACATTAAATATAATGAAGAAATCACTTCTTATACAAAACCCTTATGATTTTGCTGCATTTAATTACATCCCTTTTAAAGTAAAAACATTCATAATTACATATATAAGCAATTTTGTTTTAATTTTCAATGAAATTACAGAAATTTTAGTGTACAGTTTTTCTTCAATATTTACTATAAGCATATTATCAGTGGATGCTAAATACACTTTAAAAATATAACCTTTAAGCGATTTTATAATATTCTGTCATAATGAAGAATTCAATCCCTTAATTTTACAGATGAGAAATCTGAAGCTTAAAGAGCTTAAATGACTTCCCCAAAGTCACAGAGCTAGTTTTGTTAGATTTAGGAAGAGAAATAATTTCTCTAAAGTTCCTGTTTAATATTTTATTACTTCACTTTAAACTACCCTGTATAGTACCAATCATATAACTGTCCTAAAATATTGAACATACCATACCACCTCTCTGCTTTAGAGGACAGGCACCCAACAGCATAGGAGAAAATGTCCAAACTTTTCACCCTAGTATTCAAGGTCTTTTAAAAATCAGCTTTACACCATGTCCTAATCCCATACCACTTTACATTAATCATTTGCTTATACTTAGCTCATACCATTACCCTGGAATATAGTATGCTAATTACAGAATCCAAGACGTATGTATCTTGTTTTCCTCTCCATGATTTAATTTCCTCTTCTCTCATATGTCCAAATACTAAAGTCCTTCAGGGCTCTATTCAGATCCTATATCCTTCATAAAGCCCTTTCCAACCACTATAACTCATTGTAAACTCTTTCTTCTCTAAATCCTTATAGCCTTTTTCCATATGAATAGCAGAGTGTCTTCCCATCAGATATAAACTATCTCAAGTATTCATTGCCATGTCAATCACTTCTGCAAATGTGATGCAAAGAAAATATTTAACAATACTGACTAGACTCACTTCAAATTCATAAATAAAAACCTCAGATGGGTTCTTATTTTCATTCTAGTAAAATATACATAGCATAATACTAATAATTTTAACCATTTGTAACAGGGGCATTACACTCATTCATAATGTTATGTTATCACCACCACTATCACTACCCAAAACTTTTTCAGTATCCCCAATAAAAATTATGCACCTTTTAAAAAATAACCTCCCCAGGCTTTTTAAAAAATAAAATAAATGGAGAGGAGAAGATGGCGCTGTAGGACCAACTCAGGATTGCAGCTCCCAGTGATACCACAGAGGGTGAGTGGACGCCACATTTCCAGAGGGATATTTATTGCCCACAGACTAGGAGATCCCAAGGTGTAGAAGCCCCACAGGCCGCCAAAGTAATTTACAGACTCAATGCTATCCCCATCAAGCTACCAATGACTTTCTTCACAGAACTGGAAAAAACCACCTTGAACTTCATATGGAACCAAAAGAGAGCCAGCATAGCAAAGTCAATTCTAAGCAAAAAGAACACAGCAGAAGGCATCACACTACTGGACTTCAAACTATACTAAAAGGCTACAGTAATCAAAACATCATGGTACTGGTACCAAAACAGAGATATAGACCAATGGAACAGAACAGAGGCATCGGAGGCAACACAACATATCTACAACCATACAATATTTGATAAACCTGACAAATACAAGCAATGTGGAAATGATTCCCTGTTTAATAAATAGTGTTGGGAAAACTGGCTAGCCATGGGCAGAAAGCAGAAACTGTACCTTACACTAAAATTAACTCCAGATGGATTAAAGACTTAAACATAAGACCTGGCACCATAAAAACCCTAGAAGAAAATCTAGGCAAAACCATTCAGGACATAGGAGTAGGCAAGAAATTCATGACCAAAACACCAAAAGCATTGGCAACAAAAGCCAAAATCGACAAATGGGACCTAATCAAACTCCACAGCTTCTGCACGGCAAAAGAAACAGTCATTAGAATGAATCGGCAACCAACAGAATGGGAAAAAATTTTTGCAGTTTATCCATCTGACAAAGGGCTGATATCCAGAATTTACAAAGAACTCAAGGTGATTTACAAGAAAAAAACAAGCCCATTCAAATATGAGCAAAGGATATGAACAGACACTTTACAAAAGAAGACATACATGAGGCCAACAAACATATGAAAAAATGCTCATCATCAATGGTCATTAGAGAGATGCAAATCACAACTACATTGAGATACCATCTCATGCCAGTTATAATGGTGATCATTAAAAAATCTGGAGACAACAGATGCTGAAGAGGATGTGGAGAAATAGGAACACTTTTACACTGCTGGTGGGAGTGTAAATTAGTTCAACCATTGTGGAAGACAGTGTGGCGATTCCTCAAGGACCTAGAAATAGAAATTACATTTGACCCAGCAATCCCATTACTGGGTATATATCCAAAGCCCTATAAATCGTTCTACTATAAGGACACATGCACACGAATGTTCATTGCAGCACTGTTTACAATAGCAAAGACCTGAAACCAACCCAAATGCCCATCGATGATAGACTGGACTGGGAAAATGTGGCACACATACACCATGGAATATTATGCAGCAATCAAAAACGATGAGTTTGTGTCCTTTCTAGGGACATGGATGAATCTAGAGACCATCATTCTCAGCAAACTGACACAAGAACAGAAAATGAAATACCACATATTCTCACTCATAGGCGTCTGATGAACAATGAGAACACATGGACACAGGGAGGGGAGCACTACACACTGGGGTCTACTGGGGGGAATGGGGAGGGACAGCAGGGCAGGAGGAGCTGGGGAGGAATAGCATGGGGAGAAATGCCAGATGTGGGTGTAGGGGATGAAGGCAGCAAATCACACTGCCACGTGTGTACCTATGCAACTATCTTGCATGTTCTGCACATGTACCCCAAAACCTCAAATTCAATAAAAAAAAGGAAAGATTTCAAAGAAAAAAAATAAAAAATAACCTCCCTTTTCTCCCCTCCCCAGTCCCTTTAAACCTGTATTCTACTTTTTGATTCTATGTATTTGCCTATTCTAGGTA